>NC_056726.1:939572006-939777006 GCF_019279795.1 Protopterus annectens
GGTGTGGGGCCCACATGTACATCTTCACATGCTATGCTGCCTCTGCAGCGGTGTCACATGTCTGTCGCCAGCAGGGCTCTCACAGGCAGGCACGGCATGCAGTGATGTGTGACAATGCTTGCACCCTCCACTGTGCTGTACACAAGCACTGCACACACAGTATGGCATGCCTGACATTTATCTGCGGTGCCTGGGACCTGCCTCCATGCTCTACAGAGCACACCTGCCAGTCCAGATTGTACACAGATCATACCTCCCAGGCACATACCTGGACTGCAACACACACAGGTGAGTGGCTCCCACATCACACAGTGATTTACACACATACTATAATTTTTCAAAAACAAATGCATCATAGGTACTCCATGTTCAGATACCCATGTTTGTGACCGCTAGACACATTGTGACACGCGACGGTGAGTACACTGTACACCACAGGTTACATGCTGGCTGTGTTATCATACTGTACATTGCACCTCGGACAGTTGCTACTGCCATGTGCTGACAGCGACACGCACTTCCCTAGTATGGACTCCCATGTACCCACACATGCTTGGCCATGCACTACACATTGCTGGGTGACACATTACACAAGACATACCATACCTACACTAACCTCGGCATGCACCATACCTCCATGTGTCTGTGTGCTATACCTACGGACATCCCCCTCTGGTTGAAGAACATATATGCTTCTCCGCCCTGCTAGCCACGCCCTGGACACACACCCATCGCAGCATACATGGTACATGTGCTCAACGGCCGGTACTACCGACATCTGCTGACGGGGGTAGTTAATGGCATGGCACCCCGGCAGCCGGACAGTATACATGACTATGCTGACACATATCACAGTGCACTTCCGCTACATGGATGCATTTGTAGGGACCATGCTATTCCACACAGAGACATGGTGGTACTGGCCTTTTCACTGACATCACGGTGGTATTCATGTTCCATGCACATGTGCTGTATGGGCGCATGTGCAGGCTGTTCCACGGTGGGTATGTTCAAATGTGTGTGGTGCATCACTTGACAGTCATAGTGGGTCCTTGTGGTCCATCACATACTCCACAGCTAGCTACCTACACATGACCGCCATACATTGCAGTATGGGCACTCACACAGTGTGGTGGTATGTCTGTGTTGTTTGGCTACATCCACATTCAATGTAGCATACAACAGTCACCCAGGCATTGCCAACAGAGATGTTGTTGGCAACATGCCAGCCAATGGGATACCTACCGATAATACACACTCTCACTCACTACAGGGTTCCATTCCATAGATGGACATCGCATTGTCCCTGTGGACACATACATGGTACTGCCATGCACACGTTATGTCCTAGGACACTGTCCCAATGTCACCTCAATCTCCTAGCTGTTATATCCTGCCAACCTGGTTGTTATGTGTCTCTGCAGCAGCCCACTGAATTAACTGCTAGCCCATTCATGGACGTTGTGTACCTTGACCACCACACCACCGCATCTATCACACTACACATGGGTGGTAGTGCATTGCATGTGGGACTGCATTCGTACACCCATGACTGGACCATTTGGTATGGCACTGGGGCACATCCTCACATCCATGCTTCACACACTCATTGACGACCTCCATGCCTTTACTGGCACCCTTGTTGGGCCTCTGTGTGCCACAGCACACCACATCCACATGCTGCCCACCTGTCATACCATTGCATGGGTGGTTGGTGTGGTACAGAGGGTAACAGATCAGACATTATCCCCACATTGCCCTTCAGCACCATTCCACATTCTGGTAGTGGCAATGTACACATCCACCATCACATCATACCCTGTGTCTCAGGATGTTAGGCTATGTGACTCCTGGACAGGTCACACAGTGGTGCAAGCATATCATGCTACCTACGACATGTAAGGTACATGTGGCATTACACAGTCCTCAGTCATGTGGCCCCTCATGTTCACTATTTGCTTACATACACAACATGCTGTCACGGAGTAATGTCCATGCCTACATATCCCACATCTACATACCTGGCAGCATTCTAGCTCCACCAGATCATACTGCTAACAACCATACAGGTGTCAGTGTGGCAGATATATCGTGTAGATGTCATTGCATCAGATACATCACACATGGTGCATACACATCACCTTTGCATAGCGACAGTCATCCACTGGGTATCACATGGATACTGTCCCTATCCATGCATATCACATTGTACATGGTTGCTGTACACACACATGCCCCACATGGTGCTGTGGTTGCCATATTCCACTGTGGCATGGGTACACATCTGCAGGGCCACACATATCTGGACTATGTGTGTTGCTGGGACATTGGTAGCCTTTGTACTTGTGCCATACACACATCTACACACGGGCAGGGTTACAATAACACATTCGTGGTGTACCTTCCACAATGGCTACAACTTTACATGTCATGGTATAGTCATGCCGTGATGTATACCAGGCTCAGACAGTTTACATATGCAGATGACAGACAGGGAACACATCTGTACTCATCTGCATACCACTTACACAGGGGTGTCCTCTACTCTGCCGTGGGCCATGTCCTCCACATTACTGATGCATGTAGTACTCCTACATGGCGTTTGCAGTGTGCGGGGTGAATGAAGCACTCCTGCATATGTGCACACATGCCACATTGCTTAGCCTGGGCTTCTGTGTTACCTCCGCAGACTAGACACACACCATGCTGTAGAACATAGGTCCTGTGCACATACTACAGGGACACACTGTGGCACTGGTCATGTGATAGCTCCCTTGCTGATAGGGTGACACATACACATGGGACCACCACAGCGGCAGTACTGTGTAGACATGCAGTTGACATCCACCTTTGCTATTCAGTGGACACTACCATGGGGGGGTGACACTACTGTATACATTGCACATGTGTTTACACATGGACCTGCCAGACGTCATTGTTGCACACATTGCACCTGCTACAGATCATTTGGACATGGTTACTTGCTGTTCCTTCCATTTTGGGTGGCTATTCTGCTACTACTCTGTCCCATATGTGCAGGCCATACATATCCTGTTAATGTACATAACACTAGGCCATACCTCCATCATGCATGCTATGCCTGTGATACTGTGTATAATGTCTGCACATATCCATCATGATAGCTTTACATTACACATACTTGACATAGTCACCCCTACTGCGAGGCATACGTGCACGTTGTGCACACATTACGTATGACATCGATGATATATGCCCATACACATGTGTGTTGTGACACTATACATACATGTCCTATCCCCTGCTGTGGCACTTCATTGTCGGACATCCACTGCCAGCATCAGCGTGGGTGGTGGCATTGTTCTGTGTTTTAAATCCCTATGGCAGCCCTTGGGTTATCCCGGCTGTGTACATGATGTCCCACTGCTGTGCACACGGTGTCCACAGTAGTTGGTATGCTCATTGGGTTACCACTACATAACCACCTTTCACCACTCTCTGCTTTATGGACAGGTATCTTTACTTACAAACACCGTTCACATACAGTGCAGATTCATACATATCGTGCGTTACACACCAGTACATCTCGTGGGTTCTACATACCTTTCCTGTGTTGCTTTCCCTATTCCATTAGAATCTCGCTAGTAACAAGTGAACGGCTCGTGTGGGAATAAAGTCTTTGTTCGGTATGAACATACAGTTTGAATATCCTGGGAGTCTTCCTTATATCCGTCGTCACCTGCGGCATGTGGGTTCATCACACCAATAGCTGTTCCTCGGTGTGTACTTATGCGCATATCACCTATGCATCTCCTCCATTCGTACGGTATGCGTCGGAACTAGGGCATGGTTCATTCCTCGTCTGGGCGTTGGTTATTTGCACTACCTTCGTGGGGATGGTATGTATTGTGTTATGTTATGTGTGGCTGCGACTGCTATGTGTGGCGTCAGGTACATTTCGCTGTGGTGTTAGCCGTGGGTTGTGTGTGTTGTGTATGGTATTATGTTCGACATGTGGGTGTCTGTGTCCTGGCGGCGTCTGTCGATGGCGTTTTGCATTCTGATGTGTAACATAGCTCTTGTGTTCCTGTACACAACGGATACAGGTATGCATCTGCTGCTGATAGTGTTTCCCACGCAAGATGTTGCGGGTATGCCGCTGTCATTGACTGCCTGGATGCTTTTGCTGCTATTTCGGCTTGTATCCCTTTGATATGTGCGATGGGGTATATCGGCGGCTGTGGGTGACGGGTACGGGTTGTGGGCCTTGCATTTGTACATACACGGTATGCTTGTGTGTGTGCTCCATCCCTGCCTGGGGAGCTGCAAGTTACCTGTCTGTTGTTCTAGGAGTGTAGGTTTTGTTGATGTCGTCTGGTGTCGGTACCGCCTGCTTGTGTGCTTCCTGCATGTATTCCTCCATCACATCGGTAGTATATCTGCGGCTGTTCGTACGTGCCGACTATCCCTTGGCATTTTGTCACTGATATTTACGGTCATTGTGGTCCTGTACTTGGGACGGCCTGTATGCTACCGGTTGCCACCTATTCGGGTGGCGATTGCTTGTTTAACACTCGTAGAACATACAGCGGTGTTTACGGGACGATACGTGTCCACGATCGGTGCCGGGGTAGCACATGCATATTTCCGCGGTACATAACTATTGCTGCGTAACGTTGCCAATGTATCGTGTTGAAATTAACATATCGGCGCCATACATACGGTCATGGTTTGCATATGCGTCCTTTGCATCTCATGTTGGCTATACTCCTGTGGTACATTCTGGGACATTTTCGCTTTGCATCGTTTTATGTCGCCAGGCGCCTAGCCAGTGAGGAGCTGTCAGTACTTCTTTGTGGGTACTGCTGTACATACGCCTGTGGTTCCTATACTGTATGCCTACACATGTAATTCCACTCCGCCTGTCACATGTCACCTACATACACATTTTACAGTGGCACACACATTACACTCGCACAGCGGAACACACGACACCCTCACCTCACACATACTGCCGCTTTCGCAGGGACGGTTGCACACAGTACCTACGTTGACCACATCGCCGGCAGCGGTGTCTACCTCCGCCCTCATATCCTAAGAATATTACCCGCACATGTCCTGTTACTGTATCGTGGCCTGGCGATCATCCCGACTCGCGAATATGCATTTAGGTGGGTTGACCTTTCCATGGGTGGCGTTCCCTGCTCTGTCCACCCTCCCGGATAGTCGGGTTGTCGTTCACTATGTTTACTATGTAGAGATTTCGCGTCTTACTTCTCTGTAACCTTGCATCCCTGTGATTCCCTGTTTAACCTGTTGTACATTATATCTGTGTATGTGTACATATATTTCTACGTGTGTAATGATATCTATCTCCATATCTGTGTATGCACATATGTACATATGTAGACACCTTGCGCTGAACGTGGCAGCATACGGCTATGCCGTCTGCTGTCGGACCCGCGTACGGTTGAGGTGTTGGCGTTCCATGCTCCGCTGGCTGTTGGGTGTACAGTGTTTGGGTGCTACCTATGTTGGAGTCACGCATGGGACCGCCCATACAGTACACATTATGGGCGGCCATGTTTGTGTGCCGTCCATTTCACTGTGTGTGCAGGTAGGGAGGTGTCAGTCCATGGGGCCTACGCTGTCAGAGTATGTGCTATACGTTCCCTCTTTGCCAAGGCATAGGCATATTGGGTACGCCTCCGTCTGCCTACTGGGGCTGGCACAGTGTGTTCATGGCACTGAACGCCCTGTGCCTGTGCTTGCCTTGGCAGTTGTGGCGGGCTTGGTGGCCCTACACCATTATGTCCCTGCAGCAGCTGTTTCCGCAGGATCATATTATGTAGCATAGCACATACTATGAATATGTGGGCACATGTGCCTGGAGAGTACTGCAAGGCTCCACGGGATGTATCCAAGCACCGGAACCGTGATTTCAACATCCCAAACACACGCTCTATGATTATTCTGGTTTGTGCGTGTGCCTCATTATGGCGTTCTTGCATGTGTGTGTGTGCATTTCTGATGGGTGTCATCATCCACGGCTCCAGTGCGTAGCCAGCATCCCCCACAAGGTGACCTTGTGTGATGTCCCCCCTGGCGAATACCTGATACAGCTGTGAGGCATGCCAGATATGGGAGTCGTGGTAGCTTCCAGGGCTGCCAGCACACACATCCATGATAATGCCCTGCGCATTGCACACGACCTGGCAATTGATGGAGGGGAATCCCTTGCAGTTTATGTAGTGTCTACCCTGCTCCCTGGGTGGTGACTTGATTTCTATGTGCGTACAGTCTATCGCACCCAGTACCTCCGGGTATTGTGCCACACGGTGGAAGTGGCGCATATTGCTAGCCAACTCCTCCTGAGATCTGGGGAAGGATATATACTCATGGGCATGTCGTAACATGGCATCCAGAAACTGGTGCAGTACCCTGGATGCTGATGCCTGTGAGATGCCCATTATATCCCCGGTTGGCCTTTGAAAGGTACCTGTTGCCAGCATTCGCAAGCTTACACATACCTTTGTGTCCACTGGGATGGGCTCCCCTCTGTTGTCTCTTGTTCTCAGGCGTGGCCGGCACAGCTCCACTATTTGCTGTAACGTGTCCCTGTCCACCCTGTAACGCTCTACTATTTCCAGGTCTTGCAGCCCCTGGTAGGTCGCCCTTGGTCTGAACACTCTCCTTCTCCTCTGAGGCCTACGGTAGTTGTCGGCACCCTCCTCCGCAACTCCGTCTGTCTCTAACACATACCGATGCATCACGGCCATGGCAGCACCCAACATATACATTTTAAAAGTTCCCCGTGTGCGGAAACAGCTGCTGCAGGGACATAATGGTGTAGGGCCACCAAGCCCACCACAACTGCCAAGGCAAGCACAGGCACAGGGCGTTCAGTGCGGCGTTTGGGAATACACGCTGTGTGTTGTGTGCATTCACACTTTATAGTGTTGTGCTCTACACCCGGTGATGTCATTGGGTGTGTCTGTGCTGCCGTATCTGTGTGTTATCTTCCGTGTTTTACCGTTGGCACTGCAATGCTGTTGCCTTTGGTGTTACATTACACTTGCCTGCATTGGTTTAGCTTTACACCTTAATTTACTGTTTCTGCAGGTTGCACCTACTATTTCCTGGAGTGCATCCTGCAGGCACATGGCATCTCATGCATTTTGTCTGCCACAGCCATTATGCTACCTCTCTACTTGGCTGTGCTGTATCAGTTCTTCGCTCTTTGCAATTCTGCTACATCCCCTACTTTCTTTGCATTCATATGCCTCCCCTTTCCTGTTTTGTGGATTCTGCATGCAGAGTTGTCAGCTGCCGATTGCCCTTCGTGGGTTGATTGGTGTTGATTGCTCATTACGACTCCAATTACACTGCTTCCGCATTTCCTCATATTCTCCGCATCACCTTCCTGTATCCGTGGTTGTTGACGGGGCGGCCGTCACATGACTGGGTTGGGGAACGTAGTCATCCTCGTACACATGCATCTGTGCGCGCATTCTGTACTCTCAGCGCATCTATTTCCTCACACGCTGGTGCTGATGCTGTGATGTGCATTGTACAGCCCCTGTTTGCTGGGCTCCAATGTGCTTCCTCCTACAGTGGCACACCCCTCTGCGATTGACATGTATTCCCTCTAGGCCACTCCTCGGTGTATTACCGCTGCGCTGTTTGGTACAGCCTTACGCCAGCGGGGGTTTTGCGATTCAGTATTATCTGCCTCATTTGCATGGCATTGACTACTAATACATGGTTTCGGCGCCGGACACCGCCGCCACTCCTTGGCAACCCTTGGGCTGTGGTTGTGGCTTTCCATGCATACTATGGTGTATTGTGGCTGTGATGCTGATGTGTCTTATACTGCTCTTTTATGACATTGTCATATTAATTCATTGTTCCGCACCTTCCGCGGACATGTCCTGGGGTTCTGCTGTGGTTTTTGCGTACATACCATTTATGTCGTTATTTACGTTTTCTGCATGTTTTCCTTTGACATTCTCGGTGTCTTTCCCCATTGGCATGTTGCACCAGTATGACACCTGACGTTGGCAGCCTTCCGTTACTCCTATGTCATGTTTGGATGACTGTAAACCGTTTTTTTTGGTTTACATTGCCATGCCGTTATGCTACGCCTGTGCCACTTCGTGAATCGCTATTTGCCTTCATTTGCATGGTGCAACACCGCACATGGGGTGTTTAACATACCTATGCCGGAGGCGGCGCAACTCAGGCGTACGCCGGTGGTGCATGTGGGATTGGATCGTACCTGAATCGCTCGGCGGCCATGTCTGGCATTGGGGCGCCTATGCCATGCGTGCGCCTGGCGCAAGGTTCATGAATCCCGGGGAGAATGAGGGCATTTCATAGTTTGGGTTAGAACATGTTACATCCCACAGAAAGCATCAATTTTGGGATGTTATGCCTGTTTCAAAATCATAATATTTATCACCATAACTGAAGTTCTGTAGATAATTAACCTTTCATATACAGACTGCCAGTGATGGATTCAAAGAGATCACGCATGTTGTTTATTATCCTTAGTATAAAAGATTTATTGGCCAAAGCACTGACAAGTATTATAACTGCACATATTTTCATCTGTGTTCAATGTGCACCACGGTAAAATGAATATCACTCACAGCTGCAGCATACAGTGCCCTTCACTTTAATGGTGCATCAAATTCTACTGGAGTGGTGCAGTGGAAAACTAGGCAAGGCAGTAGGATGGTGCCTTATGAAAAGCATACATACAGTACTGTAGTTCCTGAGCTCTCATATCACAGTGTGATACACTCTATTCTTTTGGCTGCAAAGTTGGTGTAATGGTTAAAGTGTTTATTTTACAAACACAAAGTACAGGGTTTGAATCTTGCAAATGGGAAACTGGCTAAACTTAAAATAGCCTACAAGGGCAAGTAGCCTAGTATTTGGCTATGAACCCATGAACAAGATGCATAGTTGTAGAAATTAAACAGCAATGTATTCAGTATATAATGGAGTTGAGAGTCATAGTTCATTATAGTGCAGTATGTAGTCATTCGGAAATACAGTGTAATGTAAGGGAAACAGCATGTTAGCTTATATACGCCAGTATTTTGTAGCATGGTAGGCACCCATGAAGACAGAGTAATGGAATACTGAACAACATAACACATTGTGTACACTTTATGTATTCAACAGCATAACTAGCCACTAGGTCATGTGGTTTACTATAAAGGTTCACAATGCGGAGAACTATGACCCCATGGAATTCATAGCAAGTTAGGTCTTCTGTAGAAAACATAGTGTAAGTAGATATGTCCCTTACATAAGTAATCCCTACGTATGCAGAATTTCAGTGAAAGCTAAATTTAAATAAAGGTACACATCACAACAGTAATATCTGCCTTACTTTCCAAAAGTGCATTAAGTGTTGTGGACCAGTGTGATATGAGAGTACAGGACCTATGGTACTGCATGTACAAAGTACTCCAGACTGGTTAAGGAGTAAGAACTTTACACTGCACATATGGATGCATAGCTGTGCAACAAGCCTACTTGGAAATTGTAGGTAGTTGATTCACAAACTTCCTAAAGTATCTTGTGTTCAATACCATGTCCTATGTACTAGTACTTGTTTACATCTCTTTAAGGCTTCACTTGTGACTGATATCAACAATCTTTCTGGTCCTGCTATATTGCAGGCTGCTATCAGTTTATAATGATGTCAGTCCATCCCACACATGTATGTCAACACTTTTACAATACATAGGGTGGCTAGCTGTGTTTCCAAATACAGTATCACCATTTTTATGTTGTGCAGTTCATCTGCAAATGTACTAGAAAGCAATTGCCTACTTCATGCATAGAACGTACTGACCCTATAGCCATACTACATAGGTGTCTGTATCTAGGCAGCTGGCCATTTGCTTGTATATATCCAAAATGTATTGTGCAAGGGGCTTGTCTCTCAGCAAAAACACTTGTTTTCTTATTTGTTATAAGAAGACAAGGATGCCAGCAGTGTGCTGAGTTATTTGATGTGAGTTCCAACAAAAGTTTCTTTGTTGAAAATGGCATACAGTTATTTTCAAGATGCCACTCTTTCTTTCCTTTTTCAAGACTGCATGTTTATTTATTTATTGACATTTGATTACTGGGAAAGTCCAACTGGGTAGAAGTCCATTTTCAGTGGAGGCCCAAGGAAAAAAGCTCCAAATTATTATAAAACATTTTCAGAACAATAATTTTACAATCTTCAGACATTTAATTTATATTTTTCTAGTATTACCTAACTTCTAGATTTAACCCTGTGTCTTTTGTTGTAGTTCTTTTCTGAACTGTTGTAACAATATGTCCTTTTAGAGGCATGGTCCCCAGAAATTAATCACATAATCAAGAGGATACCCTACAGTGTAGTCAGAGGGAAGTCAGGTTTATAATTCCAATAGTAATATAATTTTTTTTAGAATTCTACTATACTTTTCATTCCTGTATTCCACATTCTTCCATACTGCTCTCTGACAGTGTGCCTAGCTTTTGTCCATGTGATTTGAGTAGCCACAGGTGCTTTTTTACTCATTGTGATGCCCGTACCCTGGCCCAGCAATCAAGGAGCCTCAATCCTCACCACTGACACCAGAGAGGGTGACTCCTAGAAGAGGAAAGGATAACTAATACACACAGTAAAGTACAATTTCCCTTAAGTGCACACAGAGATCACAGTCAGTCTAGGGCTAGTTGCTCCCTTGCTCTCTAGGTCCCCAATAATACTCCCCACTGGCACAGCTATAGGGTCCAGATCTTAGCCCAGGTGGCAAGCTAACCTCTAGTACCCTCTCTGTCCAACCAGTGCTTCATGGCCCTGCCCAGGTAGCTGACACACACACACACACACACACACACACACACACACACACACACACACACTTTGAGATAAATATTTTATACAACTTCACAGACACTCCTGGGAAAGGCTGACACAGATTCTCCAGTTGTGCCCCTTTACCCAGAATATACGGTAGTAATTACAGCCACCATCAGCTTAATATAATTATCAGCTAACCAAAGGCCCTTGAAAGGGTGTCCAATTATTACTGTGCAATATTATTATAAAAATGGTAATGTGACTATTCAGTCTAAGGCTTATTAGAGTGGCTTATTATAATGAACTCTATAAATATGCAATGTACTCTAGAGCCTACTTCTCTATACAAACCAAACAGGGTAAAGGTGTTTAAAATATTTAATAATAAATAATTAAAGCACAAGACAATACTACTACACCACAGATATATATAAGAGTTCAGAGATCACACAGAAACTTAAAATAGTACAGTAGGACAGGTCCGCTGTCAAAGAAAAACACTTAATTTAACTCTCTAATCTTTAGCTAATCTTAACAGAAAACACAGTGCTATAATCCTACTTATATACATAAGCAATGCTGGGTTAGATGTCCAAGATCAAAATGCTTCTTAGTCTCTCACTCAACAATAGTTTTTAAACACTAACCAACAGCTCTCTAAGGCCCTCATAAATTACAAAATTTTGACACTTAGTCTGGAGTTCCCAAGCCACAAACTACATTATTTAGCAAGCTAACACCTGCTCAGGAGACGACAACAATAAAAGGCATTTCACATATACACTCTAGGAGAAACCAGAGCAATAAAGCACCTTCCACATGTAAATTCTGGCCCTTAACTTTAACCTTAAAACAATGGGCCTGAAACCTTCATCCAGACTCACTGGAGCCGACTTGTAAACATCAAAGAGATTCATAAGATCTTTTCAGCTTCAAAAGACACATCTGAAATGCTTGGCTTGGTTTTCCTTACAGCAGATGGCAATGTTGCAGCAATCTTGAAGTTCACATTTTACAGTGTTTTCTTTCATTTAAAAACACAAGCCTGTATTTTACATTTATTTATACAATTGACAGAATTATGTATCAGATTCTATTTGACTAGGCTGGCAGCCTTCGCCCATCTTCCTCCAATCTTCACATCTCTTCCTCCTCAGAGAACTCAAGCAAGTTTTTCAAGTGCCCCTTGGGAAACATTGCTTGAGAGTGTCAGGTCTATCTGGGTGTACCTCACCCCATTTCCTGTCTTGAGAGCCCGTCTGCATTGGCATTGCTACTCCCACTGCGGAGCTGCACTGACATATCATATGCTTGCAACCCCAGGCTCCATCTTAGCAACTTGGCATTTTGCTGACTGGCTCTATTTAACCATGTTAGAGAGTTGTGATCTGTCATCACAGTGAATTTTCTTCCATACAGATAAGGCTGATGTTTTTGTAGTGTCCACTCTATGGCTAGACATTCCTTTTCTAATGCTGCATATTATTGCTCCCTGGGTTGGAGCCTACAACTGAGATAAACCACTGGGGGGTCATATCCCTCTGAAGAAATCTGGCTAAATACAACCCCACCCCATAGTTTGAAGCATCCACCTGCACAACAAATTCTTTGCTAAAGTCTGGACTGGCTAACACAGGGGGTCCTCCCAAAGCTTCCTTAAGCTTCTGAAATGCCTGCTCACATGCTGGGGTCCACACTACATTATCTGGCCTGTTCTTCCTTGTCAGGTCTGTGAGGGGAGCAGCTATGGTACTATAATTGGGAACAATCTTTCTGTAGTACCCTGCTGTTCCTAAGAATGCCCTCACCTGCTTTTTGGTAACAGGTGCAGGCCATGCCTGAATGGCTTCCACTTTGGCAGGTTCTGGCCTTATCTTACCACTCCCCACTCTATGTCCTAGGTAAGAGACCTCTGCCATACCCACCTGATATTTTCTCAGCTTAATGGTCAACCCTGCCCTCTGTAGTCTTCTCAGCACCTCCCTGACATGCTGTAGGTGTTCTTGCCAGGAATGGCTGTAGATAGCAATATCACCCATGTAAGCAAGGGCAAACCCTCCTGCTCCTGCAAGGATATGCATCTGACCCTGTGTGACTATTTAATTTCCTGTAATCTACACAGAACTTGGTACTGCCATCCTTCTTTGGCACCAGTACCACTGGGGAGGCCCAGGGACTGTTGGAATCCTGAATCACCCCTCTTTCCAACATCTCCTGTACCTCTTCCATCAGAGTCTAACTATCTCAGGCACCCTATAAGGGGCCTGCCTGATAGGCTTTTGGGGTCCTGTATCCACCTGGTGCTGCACCAGGTGGGTGCTCCCTGGTTTTCCCAGTGAACATTCCTCCAAACTCCTGCAACACTGCTCAGATTTCTCAAACCTGGCTAGGAGATAGCTGCTGGGACATTGCTACCCCTTCCACCGAGGTGTCAGCCCGAGCCTCACTGAGGAGATCAGTCACAAGATCTCTCTCTCAGACTCTTCCTGCAATCCACTGCAAATGCTCAGAACAAGGGTTTCCCCATCTTGGTAAGCATCATGTTAACATAGTACAGTTTGTGCCCCTGCCTTCTGCCTAGCATTTCCACCATGTAGTTAACATAACTTACCTTTCTTACTACTTTGTAGGGTCCCTCCCAAGCTGCTTGCAACTTGTTGTGTCTGACAGAAATGAGAACCATCACCTGCTACCCTACAGCATACTCTCTAGCTCGAGCATTCCTGTCTTACCACACTTTTTTTCTGTTGTTGGGCTTCTGCCAGGTTCTCCTGGCCAGACCCATGAGTTCCCTGAGCCTTGTCCTGAAGTTCAGGACATATGCCACAACAGACTCCTTGTGAGACTCACACTCACCTTCCCACTCATCTCAAATTAAATCTAGAGGTCCCCTCACCCTATGCCCATACAGCAACTGAAAGGGTGAAAAACCTGTGGATTCTTGGGGAACCTCTCTGTAAGCAAACAACAGATGGGGCAAATATTTGACCCACTCCCTCTGAAACTGATCTGCAAATGCCCATAGCATGGACTTGATTGTAGAGTTTAACCTCTCAACAAGACCATTAGTCTGAGGATGGTAGGGGGTGGTCTTCATGTGTTCCAGTATACAGATTCCCCCTTCCCTTGAGAATCAGGTGCCTCCCTAGCTACCTGCCTCAGGCCTTGTAATGTAGGGTCTGAGAGCTGAGCCTCAGCTCTCTCCTTGTAACCCTTCCCAGCTCCCCTTCCACAGAACATCTGACATCCCATGACAGTGGTTCCTCACTGTCAGCCAGGGTACTACTACTTACCTCTACCTTTGCAGTTACCCTGTCCAAGGGAGCATCAGTACCCACAAGCAGCTGTGTCTCACATTCAGTCTCACTGCTACAGCGTAGCTCACTCCCTGAAGTAACCACCTCAGCAGTCCTGGCTGCAAGTATGCAGTCTGCATGGGTCTCCCCCAGGCCACCAGACCCACATGCTTGTCTCCTAGCTTCACTGCATGTAACTGCATAAGTACATAGTACTGCCTCATCCAAATTCTTCCCTCTCAGGACATCTGCAGGATGGTAGTTCCATACTCCTGTTGTCTCAAGACAACCCACTGTTGGCATTTTGTCTTTCCCACTTACTGGCTCCCTCACCTTTGGTTCCCCACCTTGCCTCCATGGACATCTGTATGCCACATGGCCCCACTGGTTGCATTCAAAACATTTAATCCTAGCTCCTGGATGTGTACCTGGACTAGTGGCTTCCCTTGCTACTGGTGGATTCTGTTGGGGCAGTCTGTGCTGCCCACCATGGATTCCTTTAGTCCCATGAACAGTACTGGGGGTCTTTTTCCTGTGCAGGGCTGCCCTGCTTGCTAGGTATAGGTCTCCCTTCTTCCCCAGCTCCTCTGAAGTAACACAATGTATATCAGCTAACCGGATCCTCATGTCCTCAGACAAAGTGCTAAGGGCTTGTTCCCTTACCACAAGGTCTTCCAGCCCTTCAGAAGTGGTGACCTGACATCCACTCACCCAGCTATGAAAATAAGTGCTCAGTTCAACAACTTATTCACATACATTTTCATCTGCCTTGCGTCTATGCTCACAAAACTTTTCTCTATACATTTCAGGTTTTAGCTTAAAACATTCAAACAAGTGTCTTTTTACAGCAGTATAATCAAAACAGTCATGCATTTTTGCTAAAGAAGTTACAGCTTTACATGGAGTAAGGGGGTCAGGAACGATACCCAGAGCCCTTGGTCAACTTCATGCTGTTTACATACCTGCTCAAACATATGAATGAAGCTATCAAAATTATCCCCCTCTTTAAACTGTGGAAGAAATTTACTGACCCTCTGTGCTTCTGGGGTCCAGTTACTCCCTTCCCCATTACCTCCATGACTCTGGTGAAGAGTCAGCATTTCCCTCGCATGCCTCCTCTGCTGTTCATTTTCCTCAGCTTGTAGACTCCTCATTTTCTCAGCTGCTTCTAGTTTCATATGCCTGGCCTCCAACTCAAGTCTCTTTAGCTCCAGCTGGATTTTTAAGTCCACTGCAGAAAGGTTGAGCTGTCCATTTTCCAAGGATATTGTATCTCCACTGCCAGTCTGTGTGTCCTCCAGGCTTCTGTTTTCTGATGCAACTGTAACCAAGGCTGCAATCAGGTCTGCCTTAGTCAGGTTTCCATGCACCAGTCCCCTAAACTGGCACATCTCTGCCAGCTGGCTCCTTGTCAGCTTTCCATACTCCTCTGCTGACGTGCTGCCTGCTCACCCTGACGAACACTAAGCTAACAAAAGAAATAAAACAATTGTGATCTGAATTCTGAGTATACACTGTGTGGCTGTTTTAGAGTACAAAACACTTTTAGAGATCATTGTACATAAGCTACAGGAATTTGCTCTACCCACACCACTAAAAGCCAATTAGTGTTTGCCAACTAATCAATATGTGATGTGGATCCCACCACAGCAAACCAATATGTGATAGGATATCCCAACCACTGCCACCAATATGTGACGCTCGTGCCCTGGCCCAGCAATCAAGTAGCCTCAATCCTCACCACTGACACCAGAGAGGGCGACTCCTAGAAGAGGAAAGGATAACTAATACACACAGTAAAGTACAATTTCCCTTAAGTGCACAAAGAGATCACAGTCAGTCTGGAGCTGGTTTCTCCCTTGCTCTCCAGGTCCCCAATAAGACTCCCCACTGGCACAGCTATAGGGTTCAGATCTCAGCCTAGCTGGCAAGCTAACCTCCAGTACCCTCTCTGTCCAACCAGTGCTTTGTGGCCTTGCCCAGGTAGCTGACACACACCCACACTTTGAGATAAGTATTTATACAACTTCACAGATACTCCTGGGAAAGGCTGGCACAGATTCTCCAGCTGTGCCCCTTTACCCAAACTATACGGTAGTAATTACTGCCACCACCAGCTTAATATAATTATCAGCTACCCAAAGGCCCTTGAAAGGGTGTCCAATTATTAGTGTGCAATATTATTATCCAATTGGTAATGTGACTATTCAGTCTAAGGCGTATTAGAATGGCCTGTTACAATGAACTCTATAAATATGCAATGTACTATAGAGCCTACTTCTCTATACAAACCAGCCACAGGTAAAGGTTTTTAAAATATTTAATAATAAATAATTAAAACACAAGACAATATTACTATTACACCACAGAGATATCTAAGAGTTCAGAGATCACACAAAAACTTAAAATAATACAGTAGGACATGTCTGATGTCAAAGAAAAACACTTAATCTAACTTTCTAATCTATAGCTAATCTTAAGAGAAAACACAGTGCTATAATCCTACTTAGATACATAAAGCATAAGCAATGCTGGGTGAGATATCCAAGATCAAAATGCTTCTTATTCTCTCACTCAACAATAGTTTTTAAACACTAACCAACAGCTCTCTAAGGCCCTCTCAAATTACATCATTTTGACACTTAGTCTGGAGTTTCCAGGCCACAAACTGCATTATTTAGGAAGCTAACACCTGCTCAGGAGACTACAACAATAAAAGGCATTTCACATATACACTCTAGGAGAAACCAGAGCAATAAAACACCTTCCACATGTAAATTCTGGCCCTTAACTTTAACCTTAAAACAATGGGCCTGAAACCTTCATCCAGACTCACTGGAGTTGACTTGTAAGCATCAAAGAGATTCATAAGATCTTTTCAGCTTCAAAAGACACATTTGAAATGCTTAGCTTGGTTTTCTTTACAGCAGATGGCAATGTTGCAACAATCTTGAAGTTCACATTTTACAGTATTTTCTTTCATTTAAAAACACAAGCCTGTATTTTACATTTATTTATACAATTGATAGAATTATGTATCAAATTCTGTTTGACTAGGCTGGCAGCCTTCAACCATCTTCCTCCAATCTTCACACTCATGTTTGGGCTTTTACTTGTATTTTGTTCCTCAGATGCATTATTTTGAATTCATTCCCATTAAAATATTCCATATTCTCATTATCTGTATTAATACATCAGATCTACATTTAAAAAATAAAAGCTTTGCATTTTCACTGATAACTTGGATCTATCCAGCAGAGTTAACTGAAGCATGAGAAGCCAACTCGTAAATCTGGGGGAATTCTCCAAAATATGCAAAATATAAACACATTCCTGATAATTGCAAACAATGCCCTTAGGAAACAGAATCCCATGAAAGGAATGCACAGCATGGAAGGTGAAGAGGGAAGGAGAAACAAAAAGAGGAAAAAGACCTAAGAATACTCATTTCAGATGTCCTAATGGTAATCAGAAAGCATGAGAATGCAACAAGGTTTATATGTAGAATGGTTTTCAGTCAAAAATGTATAGGAAAGAGACCTGGTGCAATAGTTACCTACATTTTAACAACAATCACCCTATGGCTCAAAAGCTTAGCCTCGTTAAAGGTCAGGCTGTTCGTATAGCCAGGATGACCTCAGAGAAGGAGGAATTTTATAAGGAAATCCATAATTTAAGTATTATGTTTATGGAAAGGGATTACCCTGAAGAGGAGGTACATAGGGTTATTGATGAAGTCAAAAGACGTTGGGGTGTTAGATACAAACCCTTGATAGGCCTACCTAGTGATTTTGTGGATAAGAAAAGGAAAAACAGTAAAACATTTCAAAAAGCATGCATAACTGAGTTTAATGGATTTTCAGGCATGTTCACAGATATTATTAGAAGAAACTGGAGTCTACTCAAAACCAATAAGGAACTTTTTGAAGTAGTGGGTACAGAACCTATTTTTACCTACAAAACTGGAATGAATTTTAAGAGAGTGTTTGAACAGATGCACAATTCTCATTGTAGTGTAAGGAAGGCTACAACTAATTGTGGCAATTGCAGGCAATGTTCAAACATTTACAAGGAAGATAGCATTGTTTTACAAAATGGGTTGGACAGTAAAGTGAAATATTGCAAGGGCAATTGTAACACAAAGATGATTGTTTATTTAGCTACATGTACAAACTGTCCAGCTTTCTATGTTGGGAAAACCGAGAGGGCTTTGAAGGACAGAATGTACGAACATTCATATAACATTAAAACCAAAAAAGAGACTAGTACACTCTACAAGCATTCTGTGATATGTATCGATTTTAAAGGTTTTAAATTTGGCATCATTGACATGGTTAGAATGAATACAAGGGGGGAGATGTTAAAAATGAATTATTAAATAAAGAACTCAAATGGCAGCTAAGATTGAGATCTAATTTTCCCCCAGGTTTAAATGAATACATTACCATCAAACCTGTGTTAATAGCAAGAGCAGGGGAAGTATAGGCATCTAGTAAGGCATTTTGTCAAATGGTTATGGTTTCTTGCCAAGTGTCATTGATGGTTTTGTTTTTATTTTGTTTCTTTTTATTTTCATTGTGAGTTTATTATGAAAAATGTTTAGTATGTTTTTTTATTAAATCAATGGTTAATAAGATTTCAGCAATATAGTTTATGTGATTGTGATAAACAATATAAAATATAAAAATGGTAGTGCTTTTTATGGAAGGATTTTAAGTGACAGTATGTTTTTAAAATTTTGATTGGTTTTAATTGCACAAGATATATAACGACTAAATAATGTGAATTGTGTTTATCTGATGAAGTCTTGGTTACCAAGATGAAAGCGCTTATATTATTTTATGTTACAACAAATAAAACTTTCGGATACCTCTTTGGGTTTTGGACTTCTGTTTCATTTGGTTTATATGTAGAATACTTAAGAAAAAATGATATTTGGGTATAAGCCTCTACATGGCTGCTGTTGTTTGGTCACCTCTACAAACAAATGAAGCCATCGTAAAGTTATGTTACCTACATCTGAATGTGATTTACCTTTTTTGTTATAATGTTATTACTTAAGAAAAGAAAGAAAGAAAGAAAGAAAAAATGCCTTAGATTTTTCAAAGAAATTAACTGCACGGTAGCACTTCACTCCTTTTTCTACTAGTGTGAATTCACAGGGATGACCTAATGACATGCAATACAAGAAATCGCCACATTATGTGATAGTGCTCACACAGTGCATCAAAGTAATGCAGTCCATGTCATTATGGGAGGGTATTTGTTGCTAGTAGGAATCTGAAGAACAAACTCCTTATCTTCTTTTAAAAAAGTATTTATCTTTTGTCTTTTTCTAAACATGTCAGTTGATTCAGAAAAGTGTTTGAGAAGTTGAAAGAAATGGCCATGTTTTTATATTTCTGCTTTGAAAAATAAATGAGTGTAGCTAAGAACCACTTTAAATATTCAAAGGTTTTGGAGCTGGTCTTGTTCCTTTGAATAATCTTGATTTGCAGTGATCAGATTCATGGAAAAAAAAACAATTACAGTTCCCATTTAAAATATAAATTAGATTCTGCTTCATAATTAAACAATTAAAAGAACAAGCCAAAATTAAATGGTCCAGAAAACTCTATATAGTTTATGGTGCACTATGTGTGTTTGTACTACTTTAATCGGCTCACAAAATGTCAACTAAAACATCAAATCGCAAGTAATCAGCCATGATGGAACAAAGAAAATGGTCCTTCTCCCTGCAGGAGTTTATACCAGCTTGTGATTCAGTGATTTATGGTCAACATTCTGTGAGATGACCAAAAATAAATAAAAATTACGGTGTGTGGCCAATATGGTGAGCAGTTTACAGCACTGTTTTTAGCTATTTTAACATCTCTGACAGGATTTTTATTAAAAAACTCAAATAGAACATTTCAAAATCTGATGGCTGAACATCTGCTGAAAGATTTACTACAAAACAAAAATAACAAGTTTGAAACTCTTTTAATTCATTTTTCCTGTCAAGAAAACTAGAAAGAAATAATTGTCTCTGAATGAGCCACTCTAAGCCCAGTGTACATGACAGTACAATGAAAAAAGGCACACAGGCTATAATAAGTAACATCAGTGAGTTATCTGTAAAGACAGATAAATTAGAAAGCAAAATGGACAATTTTAAAGAGGAATGCAAAAAAACAGATGAAATTCTTAGTGAATCTCTTAAACAACAATCAACAGAAATATCGAGTATAGAAAAGGCAATGTCTGATTTTGATAGAAGATAGCTTGAAAATGAGAATAACACCAAATTTCTTCTGAAACAAAACAACTTACTCTGGGGAAAAAAATAGAACACTTAAAGAACAGATCTAGAAGGAATAACATCAGGATTTATGGAATTCCTGAAAAAAGAAGAGGGAGACAGTATGATTCAATTGCTTAATACCTGGTTGCCTAAAACTTTGAACCTGCCTGTAGCCTTTTCCTTTGGCATCAAAAGGGCACATATATCACTTTCTATTTTATCTTTAAAAAAAAACACCTTCACCAAGGTCAGTGATCGTAAGTTTTTTCAAGTTAAGATAAGGATTTAGTCTTAAAAGCTGCATGGACTAATTATCCACTTAAAATTAAAAAAATACCATAAGATTTGACAATGACTATTCAACATTAGTGACATCAAAGAGAAAATCATGTGTGCCAAGTGTTAAAAGCTTAAAGAAAAACAATATTAAAGCACAAATCTTGTTTCCAGCAAAAATAAGGATTTAGCATCCAGAAGGAAAGAAGACTTTTAACACCTTGAAAGGTGCAATGGACTTTATACAGAAAAATAAAATCATATAAAAAAATGAAGAAATGGACTGGAATCTATCAACTTCTTTGAAGAGAAATGCACAAGAGGTGGTTGGTTAATAAAAGACAAAAACAGTAGAAAACTAAAGTACAAATGAAAATCAAACTTTTTCATGCTTATTAATTCTTATTAACTTAAAGAAGCACTTGGATACTTATGAACAGGTGCTGAATATTACTTTTTACAAGGTAAATCATTTATTTATTTATTTCCCTACTTCAAATGACTACAAGTTTTTTTTTTTAATGTTAGAGTTTGATTATTTTGGCTATATATGTAATTAAAGCCACTTATTTTCATTTAGAGTTTAAACGGTTACACTATTCATTTTATAAAAAAGTTATTATGAAGAAACTTATGTTAGGTGGTAAACTTTATGATAACTTGGCATACTTGAGTAATGTTCTATTAAATGTAATACAAGATGCAACAAATGACACTAAAAAGGCATTTTAAGTTACATTCTAGGTTCTTAAAATGGTCCTGTAGTTGCTACTGATAGTATATCTGACATCACAAAACAAAACCAAATAATCCATTCAAACAAACCAGAAAAAACTCTAAACGAGGCTGCTGAAGTTTGTCATATAAAATCAGAACTTGGTTGTACTACTAAAGAAACTTTTAATATGCAAAAAAATAAAAAATAAAAGTATAAAACGGGTTGCTTATCTGGTTAGGGCTCTAAGCTTTAACATACAACTAATTGCATATAAGTAATTTAGTCCCTGCCAATTGCGTGTATTTAAAATAATTTGGCAATTATTTTAAATGCATACAATTGGCTGGGATTGAATTGATTTATTATTTTTGCTCCAAATTTTAAGGAAAGCTGACGTGTATTACTTTTAAGATATTTTCTTTCAATAAAAAGTAAAGTAAAAAGTTAAATTATTTATTATTGTAAATTATTATTTAAAATTGGCAATATATACATTCTAAAAATATTTATGTATTTGAAATTTCTTTGAAAAGGTGTGCATTCAGTATATGATTCTGAATAGTATGATTGATTACAATCTAAAGGTGGATGTGTTCTGGCTGGAACAATTTTGCTTGGTTTGCTGTTGTACTGTGTCATTGTTTCTAACCAATGAAATTAGATTATTTGTTATTTAAACTGGATTTGAAGAAAATGGATCTGAAGAAGCTCATTAAAAGGCATGAACAAAAGCACTTATGTATGTTTTGTGCATATATCCTGTTTGACTTTTGACAGTTTTTGCATATTAAAAGTTTCTTACAACCCAGTTCTAGTTTTAGATGGCAAATTTCAGCAGTAACGTTTAGAGTTTCTTTTGGAGTATACCTGACAAGCAATAGCACAAGGAAAGACATACTATGTTATAAACAAAGTATAATAAATATAGCTTTTTGCATATATAAAAGTTACTATTGGAATGACATCAAATAGTTGGAGTAACATTCACTCTTTTACAAGTTAACCTGGATCACATATAACTGTCATTCTTTTAATGCAAGTTTATATGCTATGTCTCCTTTAAAATGACAGTCTGCTTTATATTCTCATACAAATAGTGCTTGCTGAATCATTAAATGTTATTTCTTTGAGTGCAATGACATTTTAGTGGTTAGGATACTTTGATATGTTTTTTGATTTTTTGGTGGTTTGGAGGGGTTTGAGGTATAGATGTTTGGTATGAACATGGCTTGGATTCACCTGTGAGCATTTTTGTGTGAATTGTAACTGAAGGACTGCTCATTTTCAAGCCCTTATCATGAAAAACAGCTTGAAACAATGTAGAGTCATGAGCGCTTTTGTGATGCTGCGGGAGTTCTGAAACTTCTAAGAACTATTCAGGTTATTTCTTCATGTATAAAAGTAAATAATCATAATATTTTTAATCATATGCTAGATGTCAAAGAATACAAATTAGATAATAAGCAAAACACAGTGAATTGCATTCTAAATCACTGTCAGTTATTATATAGTTCTGAATGTTTACAATTAATAGTATAAGTGACATGCAATAGCACTCAGGAAAGTTATAGTTTCTTACATATATAAAAGTTATTATTTGAAAGTGATCAAATAATTAGAGTAATATTTACACTTTTACGAGTTAAACCTGGATCACACATAACTGTCATTCTTTTAATGCAAGTTTATATGCTATGTCTCCTTTAAAAATGACAGTCTGATTTATATCAAACATCTCATACAAATAGTGATTACTGAATCATTAAATGTTATTTCTTTAACTACAATAGCTTTTTGGTGGTTAACATGCCTTGAAATTTTTTTTTTTTAGTGTTTTGGAAGGGTTTGAGGGGTTGATGTATAATAGAGAGGTGGCTTGGATTCAGTAATGAACATTTTTGTGTAAATTGTAACTGATAAACTGTTCATTTGCAAGACCTTGTCATGAGGACCAGTTTGAAGCAGCTTAATTAGACTCATGAGAACTTTTGTGATAATGCAGGAGTTCTAAAAAATCTAAGCACTGTCCAGGTTTCTTCTTCCTGGTATAAAAGTAAATAATCATAATATTTGCATAACATTTTGAATCATATGCTAAGATGTCAATGAATACAAGTTAGATAACAACCAAAAGACAGCAAATTGCATTCTAAAACATTGTCACTTATTAAATAGTTCTGAATATTTGCAGTATACCAGAAGGATAGTTTATATACTAGCCTATATAATGACATTTCTGATAAAAAAAATGTATGACTGTGTTTCACTGTTATTGTCCGTTGTTAATGTTGTTGTTGTTAACAAAACGTAGTATCTCAGAACAATTTATTATGGAAAGTTTGAATCTTAAAAGAGAAGATTTTTTAGATGTTTGTTCAAACACTATTAGACATAACATTTAAGAAAATAGGACTGATTCTAACAGTAGTAATAAATTAAAGAGTATCAAATATATAAGGGTGAATATAAATGTTCTATTATATAATACTCTACATTAAGATTATAGCTAAAATATAAACCTAGGAATATATTAATAGTACAAGACATAGTATACAAACAGAAATAGAAAGAGATCAGAATAAGTACATATGTATTTAGTTAAAGAATATAAATGTGTCTACAAGGGATGCAAGTTGACATGGTGGTTAAGGTGTTCACCTTATAGGCACAAGGTACAGAGTCTGATTCTCACATCGGATAATTGGCTGGGCTTGGAATGGTCCACAAGGACAGTTAGTTTGATACTAATTTAAGAACTTATGATCCTATAAACAACTTTGTGCATAGTAAATATAACACAAAATACCAACAGAAAAGTGAAAATAGTGCATTGGAAACGTATCAATGTGTTTAAATGAAGCATTTTTTTTCTGTTCTTATTCCTTAAATCTAAACTGTGCTCATATAGTCTCTCCTTTAATTTTCTCTGCATCTTTCTGACATAGAAAGCCTTGCAGAAATTGCATCGAGCCACATAAATCACCCCCTTAGAGTTGCAGTTAAAATAACCATTAGGTTTAATTGTTCACTTGTTGATCGTAACACTTTCAGTATTAGAAACAAACACATTGCTTGCAAGTCCACATTTATATGCGCCTACTTTTTTCAGGTGATACAGGCTCCTAATACCATTATCTTGATTGCCTTCTAAACAGTTTTTCAAAGTCTTTCCCCTTTTAAAAACTACATGCAGCTTGTTACCTAACAAGTCTGTAACCCACTGAAAACAGGAAAATAATTCACCAGTTCTTTTGAAGTATGTCATATATACTGCTATAATCGACACTAAACTTAGTGACAAAAGAATATTTATAATTCTTTGTTATGGGGTTACAGGTGATGTTAACTTTAGCTTCAATATTGTTTAGTCTTAAAAGGAGCATAACAATTCATTGTTTTCTTTTTGATGTGACTTCATCTCTAATCTTTTATACAGTCTGTTTAGGATACCCTCTTGAGTAAGACATATTTTCCAGAATATCACATTGCTTCAGTAAATCATCATCAGAAACCATTCTTGTGAGTCAGACAAATTGTCCCTTAACTATTCCCCTTTTCTGATGCTCTGGGTGAAAGCTAGTATAATGATGTAAAATATTCCTATAGATGTTACTTACAAGATACCTATTCACATGATCTTTAACAATCTCCACATCTAAATAATTAATTTCAAAATCACTGTAGTGGTAAGTGAATTTAAGAAATGATGTAATGTTGCTGAGGTAAGCAATAAACCCCTATATCAAAAATACTTTTGTTCCATGGGATGAAGATGTCATTCAACTATCTGACACAGAGGTTCCAAGGCTCTGGATGAAAAGAAAAAAATATATTTATTTTCCGATTGCCACATGATGATGTTGGCAAAAATGGGTGCACAAGCTGCCCTCATTGCCACTCCTTACTTCTACAAAAAGTATTGCCATTCAAAATAAACAAAGTTGTTGCTCAAATTGATTTGCATAAAGTCACATAGCATATTAATCTCTTTATTCTTGAAACACATTAAATCTACCAAAAATGTGTGAAACTGTTCAATACCAACATCATGAGGTATCACATTAAACAAATTCACATCTACAGTCAAGTGTCACCACATAAATGTTTAAAAGAACACATACCTGGGGATTTAATAAAATCTGTGTAGGAATAGTGGAAGGCTACATGGAAGGTACTGTGGCTGTGTATGTCGATCCCCCCTCAGCAGTACACCTCACATATTAATGAAGACAAGTTACTGAGGGAAAGCCATGTAACATGGTTAGTGAATCAGTGTAGGGAATGTGTTACTGTGTCTGGACATGAGTAACACACCCCTGCACTGTCAAAGTGCTAGATAGCAATGTATCTATGTGTAATAAAAAGCAAATTTGTTTTAATTTTTTTTTATGTTTGCATGGTGTGGTTTGGTGATTAGCCATGGACATGTACCAGACATCTAAAAATAGAAACTGGATGCATTTAATTATTTAGGAAAGGTCAAGTTTAAGTATAGCTGAGTGGGTTTGCACAGCATGCCACAGAGCTTAGTGGTGTTTAAACATAGTGGAGAGATATATATGTAAAAGTATAACAAAACTTTCCATAGCCATGTAGCCAAATGGTTATTTTAGCAGCCTTATGTGCAATAGGTGTAGGGTTCGAATACACAGACATATTTTGTTAATACACAGTATGAGACATCTTTGAAATCCTGGTTAAAATTTGTTTGATTACCTAGACAGATTATTAAATTTAGTTTGCAAATGCACATTTATGAGAAGTACTATTAGACCTTGGTTGAAATTTGTATGAATACATAGACAGGGTATGAAGCATTTATGTTGCAAATACACAAAGGTTCAAAGGTTCAAAGATTAGTACTAAGCTAACTGCCCTTGCGAGCCATTTTAAGCTTAGTCAATTATCCCTTGTGAGACTCAAACCCTGCACCTTGTGTTTGTAAGGCAAACACCTTAACCATTAGGCCACCCTCCCAACCCTCCCAACAATTATGACAAGTATGTGTAAACCCTTGATGGAATAATGTACATATGCACAGACATGTTATTAAAGATTTTATGCTGCAATTACACAATTATGAAATATATTATTAAATCCTGTTGTGCTGCGCTTAGCTAAGTTCTGCTAAGCACAGCTGTGCCTAGCAAAGCACTGCTTAAACAAGCAACATTTTAGCAGTGCTTAGGTGGTTTGCATATTGCTTAGCGGTGCGAAACAATGCCCATTTAAGCATTGGTCAGCTCAGCTAAGCTGGTTTGTGCACCACTAAGTATTGCTTAGCATTGCCAGTTTAAGTACTGCTCACTTGAGCTCAGTATGTTTGTGCAGTGCTAAGTGAAGTGCCACATTTTTAAAAATGGCCCAATGGTGGTAAAGGGTGGAAAACAGCCTTATTTAAGTACAACAGGTGGGAATACAGCCATAACCTATTGAAGTTTGATCTTTGCAGAGACTATGGCAGGAGTTGGAGAGGGTGCGCACTTCTGGATGCAGTGGTGGGGCATTATGGAGTCCAGGGTCATGGTTGGACTCCTTGTAAAATACCATGATGTCCGGCTTCTGTAGGGCCAGTACCAAAGGTCAGAAGACAAACTGTAGGCCTGAGACTGGCTGGTTTGTGATCTCACTAGTGCAAATGGTATTGCCCACACAGGTAAGCAGGTGCATTATCATTATGATGAGCTGAAGCATCGTAAGGGAGATCTCTTGACCACCTGGGTCTAAGATGCTGGAGATGAGACGGTTCCACCAGTTTGTAAGTATTGTTATCATTGTTTTACCAAATTCTACTCTGTATGTGTGACAGACAGGTATGCATAATGGTGTGTTTCTCTCCCCACAGCTGCAGAGGAGAGAGCTCATAACCTGGAGGCCCATGCCGGGCATCTGGCCAGGTTGTGCTGTGAGTGTGCTGAGTACAGATATATCTTACAATCTATAGTCATATAAACAAGAAAGGGTAAATTAGTAACTGCCAGTAGGTATATTCAGTTTTTATTGTACTGCAATGAATGTGGTCATAGACCTGAACTGATATAAGTGAGTAATGCCAGGTACAGTTCAATAAAGATGAAAGCATGAACCTGATAATGTTAAGGAAATAAAGTTTGTTAAGGAAATAAAGTTTCTACTGTATTAATTGTGGAATTATAACTGTATTGTAACACCTGCATTATATGAACTGTTCATCAATAAAGACTGTAGACATATAGCAGTCACTGCAAGAAGTCACCCCTAATAAAGTTGTGTTGTGCAATATGTGTCTATTTTGGGCTGTTGATCATGAAATTGAGTATTACATCTGCTGTGAAGAAAAAACAGAAATAATACTACTAAGCAACTGAAGGGTTGCTAATAAAGAGTGTTTTGCTAAACTGTAGATGTGGAGCTGTATTACAAGATATTATGCATTATGATATTTGTTCTGCACTAAGATCTGAACCAATAATAGGAAAAGCCAAGGTATATTGTGTATCTCAGGATTCTGTTGTGTTAACCATTGCATTTCAGCTATATGCATTCTTGCTCTTAGGTACGCTGCTGCAGGAAAGTATGAAACTGTAATAGCTGTTGACTGCAAATATATCATCTGTATATGGGTCAGGTAGTCAACCCAGCACCCTGATATGTCTGTACACATCACACATATTCCCACCCACTAGGGGTTACTTGTCTACACCTGCATTGCATATATTAATGCACAGTTCAACTACTTTCTCTGTCATGCATGAATATTTTGTATGTGTGTTCAAGTGTTACTGCAGTCTTGCATATTACCATGTCATATTTTGTTACCAGGTGAGCTCTAAGCACATATCAGTCAATCGATACTCAGCAATGGCTCAGAAGCTCACTTTAATAAATACTTGATGTGATGTACATTTTGTCAAACACAGACCAGGTTTGAATCCAGGAACAACTACTACTAAATATTTATAGAAACAGTTGTGTATTGTTAACAGATGTTCTCCCCACAGGAATGACAGGTAAATAAATGGCTGTAGTAGCTGTTTGAGTGGGTTAACAATTTCTGTGTTCAGATGTACTAGAGTGTTAACAGTATTGCTCAGCAAGGTGATAAGACATCAGTAAATAAAGTCAACAAGTACAATAGTGATAAAAGTGAATAAAATAAATAAAACTGTTTAATCTTGGTATGACTGTATGCCTGGTGTGTCTGTGAATGTCTGCTGAAAGTCTAAACCCATGCCTGCCAAGAACGGCATGACAGGTAAATTCTCTGTACCATGCACGATACATGTCTTTCAAGTGTTGTGCTGTCACAGACTGTGATCACTGCTGCCAAATCCCTTGGGCACATATTTATCATCAACTTGACTTATGTCAATAGCACAGTCACACTACATCAGTCAACAGTGCACCTTGGTAGTCATATATGCCACCTGACATATAATAGTCCCCTGCAGTTGTGTACCTGTAGGCGTTACAGCTTGGCCCATACTGTCCCATGCGGATAGCTTGAGAGGTATGTAATTGCTACAGAAGCTATAGGGCACTTGTATACATAAAGTAAGGGCAGACCTATAGAGTATATATAAGTACTGTTGCAAGCAATATAGCCTATACTGGTAGTAATGGAATGTATTTCTCTCTCCCCCCACCACTTATCTGCATCATAATTTATTTTTGTTATACATTGGTTATAGTTTACTTTTAACATATATTGTTCTCCAAACATTATTATGGGCCTTGTGTTTTATTATTGTTATGTATTACAATGGTTTCATACTAATATACCTTGTTGAATTACCTATTTTGTTGGCCTTATGAGGTAAATATTACTGGCATGCTGTTATTATACTGACTGTTATCTCACTTATTGTTGTGTTCCATATGCTATGCAATGTTATGTTACTGGGTTAATTGTAACATTCTGGCATACTTTTATAACTAACTAAATGTTCTACTCATTACTAACCCATACACTTTGAAATACCTCAACACCATAGCTCGACCTGGTAGGACGATTCCTGGTGATCCACCTACCCTACCTCAGCTGGCCATAGCACCATGTGTCAGCATGTCTGGAACCCAACCTGGTGCTGCTCCTTCTGCTGTCCTGCATTACCTATGGGTGGAACTGCCTCAGGGGATGGGCCCCCCCATGGGAGCGGCCATAAAGAGGGAGTTGTCACCAAGCAACAGCTACCAGGGATGGAGCAAAGAATCATGCACTGTGGCTATGGAAATCACCTGCACTGGACTGATGACAGACTGGCCAATCTGAAGGGCCAAGGTGGCCCCAGCTCCCAGCCACCAGCACAGCCACCTTCGGGGGAGTGAAGGTGCAGTGCTGACTGCCCATGGGTGGGAAGCTCAGTCTCAATGCTGCTGTCTGTGGGCACAAGGCTCTCTGATTCCACAACACCCTCCTCGTCCAAGGTATTTACCCCCTAATGTGCCATACATTGCCCTTGTATGCTGTCTTGTCTGTTTGAAAATGCAAATTCTCCTACCCAACTTACCTCCCCACATGTACTTATATTCCTTCCTCAACATCCCACTCTCTCCTTAAAAAAATGGACATCTATCCCACAAAAAATATCGCCCCATACATAGCTCTCCATTTCACACCTGTGTTCACTGGACACACTTTAATCATTACATGAACCAATCACACTTATGTTGCTGTAAGATGCTCCAAATTCCAAATCATCTACAACCTGCACACCTGCTACTTTAGAAGAAATGGAGAACTATGTTTTTTTCCTACACCTGTCCTGCACATCCCTGCATGCCTTTCAGTATGTTTTTCACCCCTGCATTCTCCCATTTCACCACTTTCTTATCACCCCATTTTTCTTTTCTTTATTTAAAATTAGAGTAGGTTTAAGTGGAGCTAAGAGGTGCACTGTGCTGCAGAAACCCCAGCAAACCCGCTTAACACTGTTTAAAACTGCCTTAATTACCTTATATATTTCTGACACTGCTAGGCACATCTGTAAAAATTTACCCCTACCAAGTCTCAAACCTGGGACCCTGTCAACTTAAGCAGAGTGCATTAGTCCACTAGGTCACTCTGCTCTAAAGTAAAACAGATGTTTCCATAAACATATGCTGATTGCCAACGACACACTGTTTGTACATAGAATGGGAAAATTGGAAGTGTACTTGGGACTGTGACACAGACACCAAACCAGTACACAGCCAAATAAATAATGATATATATACGTGAGGCCTGGAATAGCAGGTATAGATGTCAATTGCACAGACTATTGCGGAATCACCACAGTCGTGCCAACTACTTTTAACACAGTTATCACAAAACCTTTTCTGTGCACTAAATTACTGACAAACCAGTGCAGAGTGAGGTGAAAAAATCATGACAGACAGTTCAGTGTCACACATCCTACCCATCCAAACACACATGCTAATGCAACTCCTGTGTAAACAGACTGTATGCATGCACATATATCTTGCCGATACACTTGCTGCCATATCAACTCAGTAGATCAGTCTGTTAAATCCCTAGCATGCTGTGCATTTTTACCACCAACAGTCTTGGGTTCGAATCCAGTGTGTTGCACTTCAGTGACATGGTTGTGAATACAGCACATCATGACTGAGTCCTGCAATTTTAACCAAAACTGGTTGCTGCTATTGCATTCACTGCTACCCAATTTAGCACATGAAAGGCCTGTGGGTAGGGACACATTGCACAAATATGTATAGGATTCCTATATGTCACCTAATATTCTCCAACTGGCACTTTTACATAACGTATGTACCTTAAGCACATGCCTCACCTGGACTGTTATGGGTACCCTCACCCTGGCTCTGCTGGAACAACACAGCTGACACTGATCCCTCAATGACACATACAGCTTGCTGTCATCTAATGTGTTCATACTCCCCAGTATGAGTCCTGGGCAAAAAGCAGCAGCTGCAGCCTGCAACATATCCTGCAGTATGTTCAGCTACCTGCTACAGACCTACCTTACCTCACAACCCCCTAGAACAAATTATCCACACTAAACCCATACATGAACGGGTGGGGGGCAGAGGTCAAGTGACAGGGGCATGTGCCACAGTCTGCCCCTACAAGCATACACAACTGACAGACCAGCATCTATTGCAGCAGCATGCTTATTCTGATGTGTATGATGTATGAGACTAACATTTGTCTTCCCCCTTACTGTCCTCAACCCACATAGTTTAACACTGAACTGCCACATAATCAGAAAGTAATCTAACAATTCTCAAACATAACATGCAAAACTGTGGACATACCACATAAATCCCAACAGTGGACAGCTGAGGTGGCTTACTGGTAAATTGTGTTGGCTATGGTGTGCAGGGTCCTTGGTTCAAGTCTTGCAAGGGCTTTTTACCTTCTCTATACTGGCCAATGCTCTTGCCACCCCTATAGTGCCTTTTTTAAGCAGTGTTCCAAAGACCAAATTACCACCATAACAGCTACAAACAAATGCAATCTGAGGGTCATGATGCTCAACGCTCGGTCTAAATCGCAAAATGCACTCACTCAAAGCACTCCTTAAAATGGAGAACATCGACATTTGTGCAGTAACTGAGACCTAGTTCAATGCAGCAGAAAGCACCCCTGCACTACCAGGCTACAACTCATTTCACACCTTTCGGCTTCAGAACTTGGACCGAAGCTCCAAAGGCGGTGGTGTTCCCATATTCATAAATATTCAACATAACGCATCTGAGATACTTCAGGTGCAGTTAACATTGGGAAAGACAGTGATTCAGGTCATATTATTAGGGTCCAAACTAACACACTCATACTGGGCGACTTCAACTACTCCTCTATTAACTGGGAAAGCTACTCATGTACCAATATACTTGCCCAACATTTCCTGGAATTCATTAATTCCAATGCCCTGAACCAGCTCATTCTTAGCCCCACTAGAGGTAGCAATATCCTTGACCTGGTCATTACCAACATGGGTGACTGCTGCTCTACACCGATAGTCAACTCCTCCCCGGTTAGATCCGACCACAAACTAATCACCTTGGATATCCACATCCCTCCCATCCCTCTGCAAAGGAAACCATCATGAAAAACTTCTCCAAAGCTAACTTTGGGCTCCTAAAAACAGAGGTGGCAAACTTCATGGCACCCATACAAATGGATAATAGTTGCATGACCGCCAAATCATACACCAATGCACTGTACAAACACATACACAAATGCATGGATCTCGCCATACCCAATATAACCAAGATGCTCTCCTCCAAAAAAAGGAAGCCAATCTGGTGGTCCCCTGCCATAAACAAACTCTACAACAGAAGGAGGAAACTGATGCAGAATAAGGTGAAGTCCCAAGACTGGAAAAAGTCCCTTAGCAGCCTAAACAAAAAGTTGAGATCCCTCATCAAATTCTCTAAAGTCAGCTATGAAAACAGAATTGTAGCAGATAGTAAAGACAACCACAAGGCCTTCTATAGTTATGCAAGGAATCTCCATGGCAATACCCAGATTTTATCGGAGCAACTGCACAATGGTGCTGCCTATACTGATACAACAGATATTGCCAATATACTGGCCAACAGATTCAGTGCCAACCATAACCCCCCCCCAAGAGGACCAATCACAATACCAGTAGATTGCCAGCCACCCAGTATTAATGCTGGACAGGTTAAAACAGCACTGTCCAAGTTCAAGAATACAGCTTCTATGGGACCTGACAATATCCCTGGCTGTGCTCTAAATGAACTACAGAGTGAACTGGCACCTCACCTGTGTGCCCTGTTCAAGCACAGCCTCACCTCAGGCTTTGTCCCTCCCAAATGGCACACTGCTGCAGTCATCCCTCTCCACAAAGGAGGAGGAGTGACTACAGACCCTGGAAACTATCGCCCCATTAGCCTGATGAGTCTGATATGCAAAGCTATGGAACACATCATCATGGACCTAATAAACAAGGATATAGTGAATCTCCAAACTCTGGATCCCACACAGTTTGGTTTTGTGAAGGGAAGGTCATGCATGCTCAACTTGGTCAACCTCTTTGAGTCAGTCACCAGAGCTGTGGAAGAAGGTAAGGTGGTCCATACAGCCTACCTTGATCTGGCCAAGGCCTTTGATACCATTCCCCACTCAGGAATCATAGAAAAACTCACTAAGCTAGGCATCAACCCCTCTATCACTGTGTGACAGGAAACAAAACACAGATGTTCACCACTACGGACAATGCAGACTTTCTGTAATAAAATGTACTGCAGACAAACACAGATAAAATTCAAGGTAGAAGTAAAATAATCCCCTTGTTTTTAGAACGATAAGTGCTTCTGGACTTGCCTTCTTCAGATCGTACAAAGTTCGCAGACGATTGCAAGTTGGGAGCTATTATTAACTCTCCAAGCAATGTTGACATCCCACAGAAAGTCCTCACTGAGACCAACAACTGGTGTCAGAACCATGGCCTTAAGCTCAATGCCAAAAAATGTGTCATCATCCCCTTTGGGAAAAAACAGGTTCCCATGAATTACCACATCAACGGTAGTCCACTGAACACAGCAGGAGTTATAAGAGATCTGGGAACACAGGTCAACAGCAACCTCTCTTTTGACCACCACATTGCCACTGTGGTCAGAAAGTCCTTCTGTGTGGCACATCTCATTACTAAGGGTTTTGTATCCACAATGAAAGAGGTCATTGTCTCCCTCTACTCTTCCCTCATTAGGCCAGTCTTCGCGTACAATGCCCCATTTGGCATTCACCTAACTAGGCACCTTCAAAAACTGGAGAGGCCACAAAATTACCTCACAAAGAGGATTCTAGGCCTTAAACACTTGTCCTATATGGACAGACTCAAAAAACTCCATCTATTCTCTGTCTCATATCACATACTTTGAGGCACTCTCTGCTTGACTTACAAAGCCATGTGTGACCTAGCTCTGTTAGAAATGCTACATCTAAAGAAATCCCAGTCCCTCCACAACACATGCTTCAGAGACCTCAACCTCATTACCAGAATCAACAGGACATGCTGGAGGGACTGGTTCATAAAACAGAGACTGTCCATGCTGTGGAGTAGACTTCCCATACATGTCAAGCAGAGCACCTCACTAGTCCTCTTCAAGAGAAATCTTGATGAGTGGATGGGAAATAGAAAACTCACCCTGGGGATCACTCCAGTGGCTCTGCTTGACAGAGGCAGTGGGAACTAAGGTTGGCTGGCACGATGCCAGGGTAATTCTATGGGCTAGGCTTGTAAAGGTTCCAGGGCCATTAGCCTAGTACACACCTATGAACGTATGAGTACCTACCATCTGTGATGCTGTATTCTCCACACCTCAGTAATGTCCTTCTCAAAGTCTAGGAAAGGGGCCAATGCCTATATGAATGCCTTAAATATTGCATTGTTGTGCCATGTCATTCACTAATAAAATTGCAACCCAGCTGTTCTGGATACAATTAGCAAGTCTGAGTCACTGATTGGTGAACAGGCAAGCCCCTTTTATTGAGCATTACCTACAAAGGCAAGCAGCTGCCTATGGTAAACAGGTCTGTACCTTGCTTTACCAAGTCATACTGCATTTTCAGAATCAGTTTTTTCAGGATTTCTGCACAAAAGGAGGACAGCATTCTACCAGGTATGTAATACAATTCCCCATCTAATGGGACACAGATGGGAGGATGCAGTTATGAAGAATAGGGATTACAACAGTAGGCCTGTAGTATATCTCTGGGAATTACATATTGCTAATAGTCTGCTGTCCAAATGCTACAGCCATGCCTTAGAACTCTGACTAGTGTGACTTAGATCACAGTTGTGGCCCTCTTACTCCCTCCTACAATGGTCAGCTCCTGTATGAATGCCACCGGATTGTGAGTTACATATAGTGACAGTGAGTAATGGGGGACACAGATAACATATCACATGATGTACTCTCATTCAGCTCATCTCAGTCTGTGAATGTCACACAGGAATAGCCCAGACATTGTACTGGTGTCCCTGACTGTCCCTGGTGTACTCAGGCTGGGTCACTGTGTTGTCAACATTCGTATCTCATCGCTTGACAGCTATGGCTACCATACCTGGCAATCCTGTACAGCAAGACTCCATGTCATAGCCATTAGTAGTGGACATACACAGGCCCAACTTCAGTGACAGAGTGTGCATAATGATCATACAATGTACAGGCATGAATACAGTAACAGAAAATGTAGCATACATTGTTTTTTGAGGTTCCTGGCATGTGACAGCCAGATTCTCCACAGTCTTAGAACAACCAACAATTATTGTCCAACTGTTTTCCAGACATCCACATGTTTCTGCCAAAGAGACCACATATATCATGCACATGTACATTCCACATACATCTGTGTACTGGAGAATTAGGACACCTACAGAGAAGATACCCTACAGCACATTTGCATTGCTGTCTGTCATTGTGGCAAATGGCTTGTGCTGGACTATCCCCATATATTTGTAATAACACACACCCATTTGTCGAACAGTGGCTGGCTGACAATGTACTGGGATGTTGGCATAGGGGACACAACACAGTAGTTGGTATTGATAGGAGTGTAGACATTCAGCGCACTCCATCATGGCACACAGAGACATAACCAGTATTGCTACTATGTTGCTGATATTCACATACAGACTGTGTTGCTAGATGGTGGGGTATAACGTGGGAGGTAGCAGAGCATAGTGCAGGTCAATGTGGATGTGCAGGGTGTGTACATAATGGAGAGCAATGTATGTGGTCCTGTGATGTTTTACCCTATTCTTGTCTTTCAGAAAGGATGTATAGATGGAGGCATCAGCCATTTACAGCTGCGGAAAATTAATTCTGCTCTCCAGGACTCACCACAATCATAAGCAACATTCTGCAATCTGGGATGACCTTGTCACAGCAGTAAACCGAGTAAGACTACAAGACAGAAGCTATGAGTAGGTCCATCACAGAGCAACGGACATGGTAAATGCTGCATGGCAAAGGGCCGCTGCTCTGGCCAGGGACTGTGCTGTCACTGGAGGGGACCTGCAGCAATGGATCCAGTCTCAGCCACAGAGGAATTCCTGGCAAACCTGGGATCAGCCACCAGCTCCAAGCATCTATCACCCCATATATCGTGGAGGTGGGTGCCACAGAATCCACAGCAGAGGAGTTTCCAGGTAAGCCTCCTGTGTGTATCAATGTAATACTGTGTCAGTTATTGTGGCAGCCTCTCCATACCAGTACATGGATATTGGGTCAATCTGCATTGGGGGGGTTGTTTGTAATGCATGCCTGTGATGGACCTACTCATAGATAAGCTCACCAGCTTAAATATAAACCCCTATATCACTAGATGGGTTGCAAACTGGCTCAAGGACAGAACCCACATGGTTAGAATTGCTGGAGCCATGTCAGACTCCAAACCAGTTAAAAGTGGAGTCCCACAAGGCTCAGTCCTGGGACCTCTCTTGTTCGGTATATATTTCTCGGAGGTACAAGCTAACACGGAAGGACTGTGGCTGACCAAGTTTGCAGATGACTGCAAACTGGGCACCATAATCGACTCTCCAGCTGACACAAGCATCCTCCAAAAGGGCCTCATAGAAACAGACAACTGGTGCCAGAGCCATGGCCTCAAGCTAAACGCCAAAACGTGTATAGTCATCCCCTTTAGCAAAAACAAAGTGCCCACAAATTACCACATATGTGGTAATCCATTAAGTACAGAAGAAGTAATTAGGGATCTGGGGACCCAAGTTGATAGCAATCTCTCATTTGACAACCACGTGGCCAAAGTGGTTAGAAAAACATTTTATATAGCCCACCTAATCATGAAGAGATTCACATCTAGATCAGGGGAGGTCATCGTGCCTCTTTACTCATCCCTCATCAGGCCCATAATTGAGTACAATGCCCCTTTTGGGATGTACCTTACCAGACACCTGCAGCAACTGGAAAGACCCCAAAAGTGCCTCACCAAGAGGATCAAAGGGCTCAAACAGATACCATATGCTGCCCGGTTAAAGAAACTCCATCTCTACTCAGTGGCATACCGCCTGCTCAGAGGCGATGTGTGCCTGACATATAAAGCCATGTCCAACCCGGAATTAATGGACATGCTGCACCTCAGAAAATCCAAATCCCATCGAGCTACGCGCTCAAGAGACTTGAACCTCAGCACTGAAATAAATAGGACATGCTGGAGGGACAGATTCATAACCCAGAGGCTCCCTTCACTCTGGAATAAAATCCCAGTCCAGGTTAGGCAGAGTCCCTCATTGACTCTCTTCAAGAGAAATATTGATGAGTGGATGGGAGATCATTGGTTTACCCCGGGTATCACTTCTGTGTCACTGTTAGACAAAGGCACAGTATACTAACCTCGAAAAAGGGCATAGCAAAATTAATTTAAAATGGATGGCGAAAGCCAAACACACTCTGGCTAGGCTTATAAATGCCCTAGGGCAGATAGCCTAGTAAGAAACCTATGAACCTATGAACCTATGCCTGTGCACACATACTCAGAATGTCAGCAATGTAGGCAGTATCACAGCACCTACTGTACATGTAGCTATATGCACATATTTTCCTGTAACAATGCCAAATTTGTTATTGGTGACAATGCCGCTCCCTCACCGGAGTCCAACGCCCTGTACCCAGTGAGTGTAATAATGATTTTGTATGGCTCATATATACCCAAACAATGTTAAGGGGTGCCATTTTGCTGTATACACAACTGATATGCTTAGCCAGAGTGCACTACTTGTATATTCAGTCTCGGAAGCGTTAACTGCAGTACATTGTATTGGTAATCACAGTAGTGTTTGTGCAAGATCTGTAACATATTTGCACTTATTTTTGTGAAGGTCCATGCAGTCTGCTATGCAGGGGGCAATATTATGCTGAAGACAGGTGCACTGTGTTTTAGGTGCAGCTGTATCACATACACTGACATGTCGCTAATCTCACAGGTCTATAGTAGTGGCAACATTAACCAGATGTAGCTGCAGTGCATGTGGTTTAATTAGCCTTTCTTGTGTGTGTATGCTGTAGTCTGCATGTGTGCTGTGCAAGGGATCAGAAATAAGATGTGGTATGTGTACTGCAGCTGTGGCACCTCTCCTGTATGTGTGTGTGTGTGTGTGTGTGTGTGTGTGTGTGTGTGTGTGTGTGTGTGTGTGTGTGTGTGTGTATGTGTGTGTGTGTGTGTGTGTGTGTATCACCATACATAATAATGCAGGTAGTAATGTACTTATTTTGTCTTCCTCCTCACAGGTGACCGTGGAGGTTGGGGTTTGTCCCCCTCACAACCTGATGGCAGGGTCTCAGACTCTGATGATAATAGTGGCCATAGTGAGGCACAGGTGGGGTTGTTGGGGGCTGAATCTGTCCCTTGAGTTGACATCCCACTTCCTCCCTCCTTGTACCCATACACAATCAGTATGCCCACACATACCCAGTCCCCTGCAGTCACACATATCGGACAGAGTGCGGCAGCATCGAACAGGATTCTGTGGAGACACTAGCATCAGTGAGTGTAGACACTGGCCATAGCCAGAGAGCTGGTGAAGTCCTGCACAGGCAGATCAACAGGGGTGCTTGAAGGAGCACTGCTGCCCATCCACCACCTGTCACAGGTGTCACATCACAAGTCACCTGATGCTTGTTTCAATCTGTCATAGAGGCACAGGCACATTCTGAATGTAACACCAGATGGATGCTCAGGATCATAGATGCATCACTGACATCTGTGACTCCTTCCACCACATTGGTGACACCATGCATCATTACACTGATGCAGTGGACAGACTGTGGAGTTTTGACTGCACATTATCTGTGCTAGAACATGTGGTGGGAGTAGGGTGTCGGACACATGGCCATAGGTCAGCACCAACATCCACTGAGAGTCTACATGGCTGTGCACATTCACACTCCCACAGTGGCAGCACCTCCAGCATTACAGAAGGGTGGGAGCTGTCCACACCACGATGTGGCAGGCCATGGGCGCATGGTCTTGGGCAGTCCCTTGAGGGACACAGGCCCAGCAGATTCCAGTCATCATCAGCAGCTAGTACTGTATCTGACCCTGGGCATGTTGGTGCCAGTGCCACTCCTGGCAGATTCAGTTTCCATGTCCATGGCCAGAGAAGGTAAACTGTCCATTCTGCCATGTACAGTCCACTGCTGTCCAACATATCCATGTGTAGGGCTAGCACATGGCTTGATTGTGTACACGCACGCACTCATACATCACTATCACCTGCAAGTCACCAACATACACACACGCCACCTTTCATTGGCCCAGCTGACCATCACCCCTTCCTGACTCACACACATGATGTCAACTGTTTGCACCCCCACACCACACCCTGTGTATATAATGATATCTGTGCCACATCCCTGCCATCCATACCATCAATGCATGGACACGTAAATATGTGTCTGATGCACAGGGTGTCTATAGTACAGTACATGACATGCTGTAGTGCAGTTGTGTTATGCCATGACAGGTACTTTATGCTGGAGTGCATCATGAATATAGGTCAAAATGTTTGTACCATTGTTGCATGATGTTAGCTTGGCAGTGTTGTTGCAGGCTGACAGGTGTCTCTCAGAATAGCAAGTTTCTGTCACAGAGGTGTGAGTGGCTATGCTGTGGAGGCTTGCTGGCAGTACAGCAGCTCAGAATGGCATTTTTGCAAAGCAGAAATATGACATCAGCAAGGAACGGCTGTATGTGTGCATGGTGGGTGTGCCATACTTACAAATGTAGGTGGTGGCAGATAGCATTTATGCATACTTAGACCTGGGCTATTTAGGACCAGCAGTGACTCACAGGGCCTTATAATATATAACCAATGCACACACATAGGCAAGACAGATACAATGCTGCATAGGGGTATATTTACAAACACTTGCCCTTTATGAGATTAGGACCCCTACCTCTCCAGTAGTATAGACTATAGTACTATATACTATAGTACTATGTACTTATTGCATGCTCCACAACGCTTATGTGTTCTGAGAGTGTCTGCCAGTGCTGTTTAGGTAGATATTAGCAGGCACTGGAAAAGAGGACAATTGGGGGGGGTTGACAGGGCCTGAAAATGTATAACCATTGCACACAGACACACTGCTGCAAGGGAGTACATTTAAACACACTTGTCTTTTAGGAGATTTGAACTCCTACCTATCTAGTAGTATATGCTATAGTACTATGCACTTATTGCATGCGCCATGAAGCTTATGTGTTCTGAGAGTGTCTGCTAGTGCTGTTTAGGTGGATGATATCAGTAGTAAAGGAGGACAATGAGGGGGTTGACAGGGCGTAACACATACACGCACACACACAAACACACACACACACACACACACTTGCCCTTTTTGATATTAGAAACCCTATCTATACTATTGTACATGCACACACACACACATACACACACACACACACACACACACACACACACACACACACACACACACACACACACACACACACACACACACATAGTTGCCCTGTTAGAGATTAGAACCCCTACCTATACTATTGCACATGCACACACACAAACACACACACACACACACACACACACACACACACACACACACACACACACACACACACACACACACACACACTTGATCTTTTTCAGATTAGAACCCCTACCTATACTATTGCACATGCACAGATACACACTCACATACACACACACATAAACACACACACACAGTTGCCCTTTTTGAGATTAGAACCCCTACCTATACTATTGCACATGCACCCCCCCCACACACACACACACACACAGACACAAACACACACATTTGCCCTTTTTGAGATTAAGACCCCTACCTATCCAGTAGTTTATACTATTGTACTATGTACTTATTGCATGCGCCATGGAGCTTATGTGTTCTGACAGTGTCTGCCACTGCTGTTAAGGTAGATGACATCAGCAGCTGTTGACAGAGAGGCCACCATTGTGGAAGATGCTAGTCAGAGGACCAAAAAATGATTGATCATTGCACAAACATAGGCCTGATAGCAATGCCTGTACTGCTGTATGGGAAAGATGTACACACACACACACACACACACACACACACACACACAGACACACACACACACACATATATACACGGTGGGGGATGTTCATAGTTTGGTACTAGGCTATTGACCCTAGGGCCTATAAATGCCTAGCCATAATAATTCCCTGGGTATTTCTTCCCACACTATTTACTTCCCTGGACCCTTGTCTAGCAGGCTGAATGATGTGATCCCTGGGGTGAATTCCCTTTCTCCCATCCAATCATCAAGGTTCCTTTTGAAGAGGGCCAAAGAGGTGCTCTGCTTGACATGTATGGGCAGTCTATTCCAGAGTCTGGGGAGTCTCTGGATCAGGAGCCTATCCCTCCAGCATGTTTTGTTTATTGTGATGACAAGGTTTAAATCCCTGAAGCATGTGGCTCTGAGGGGTTGGGATTTATTTAAGTGTAGCATGTCCAACAGCTCTGGGTTTGACATGGCCTTGTATGTTAAGCAGAGATCGCTTCAGAGTAGACGATATGTGACAGAGTATAGCTGTTTTTTTTTTAAGGCGGTCAGCATAGGGCATCTGCTTTAGGCCTGTGATTCTTTAAGTGAGGTATTTCTGTGGCCTTTCCAGTTGTTGCAGATGTCTTGAGAGGTACATACCAAATGAGGTGTTGTATTCTATAATGGGTCTAATGAGGGATGTGGGACAATGACCTCCTTTTTTCTGGAGGAAAAGCCCTTAGTGATGAGGTGTGCCACATAGACAAATTTCCTAACTGTTGTGGTGATGTGGTTATTGAAGGTGAGACCACTGTTCACCTGTGTCCTTAAGTCTCTTATCACACTTTCAGTGTTTAGTGTACTGCCCCCTATGTGGTAATTCACAGGTACATGTTTTTTTCCCAAAGGGGATAACTATAGATTTCTTGGCACTGAGCTTGAGCACATGGCTCTGGCACCAAGCAAGTGTTTCTGTAAGGCCCTTTTGTAGAGTATCGACATAATTTGGGGATTCAATAATGGCTCCCAGTTTGCAGTCATCTGCAAACTTTGTTAGCCACAGTCACTTAGTGTTGGCCTGTACTTCAGAGAAGTAGATGCCAAACAAGAAAGGTCCCAGTACTGAACCCTGAGGTACTCCACTTGTCACTTGTCTGGTGCTGGATTTGGAGTCAGCTACTTTTACAGTGTGGGTTCTGTCAGCAAACCAGTTGGCAACCGGTCGAGTGACATAGGGATTAATGCCCAGCTTAGTAAGTTTATCTATGATTCCAGAGTGGGCGATAGTGTCAAAGGCCTTGGCGAGGCCATATAGGCTGTGTGGACTGCCTTACCCTCGTCCATTGTTCTGGAGACTGATTCGAAGAAGTCAATCAGGTTCAGAAGACAAGATTGGCCCTTCACGAACCCAAACTGGGTGAGGTCCAGTGTTTTAAGGTTGCCAATGTCTTTGTTTATAAGTTCCATGTTAATACATTCCATGGCCTTGCAGATCAGGCTCGTAAGACTGATGGGGTGGTAGTTACGGGATCCAAGGTGGATCCCCCCTTGTGGAGTGGGATAACTGTGGCTGTGCACCACTCAGTGGGCATGAAGCCTAAGGTGAGGGTATGATTAAACATGACACTTAGGTGAGGTGCCAGTTCATTTTGTAGTTCATGTAGTACACAGCCCGGGATGTCATCTGGTCCCATGAATACTGTATTCTTAGCTTTGGAGAGTGCATTTTTTACCTCTGCGGCCATTATTACCGGAATTTGGCAATCTTCCAGTATTGAGATCGGCCATTTAGGGGGTGAGTGGGGGGTGAAAATGGCACTGAATCGATTGGCCAGGATATTGGCAATATCCTTGAGATCAGTATATTTAAGGCCATTCTGTTGTAGCTCAGAGTAGATCTGAGCATTGCCATTTAGATTCTTGACATAGTTATAGAATACCTTGTGGTTGTCTTTGGAATCTTTGGCAATTTTATTTTCGTAACTAGCTTTGGAGGATTTGATGAGGGATCTCAACTTCCTACTGAGGCTGGTAAGGGAATTTTTTTGCATCCTGGGATTTTCCTCTTTTCTGCAACAGTTTCTTCCTTTTCTTGTAAAGTTTGTTTATAGCAGGGGACCACCAGATTGGCTTCCTTTTTTGGAGGATAGCATCTTGGTTCTATTTAGGATGGCATGATTCATGCATGAGTGGATGTGCTCGTACAGTGCCTTAGTGTAGGATTCAGCAGTCGAACTTTCAGTTCCCGTCTGCATGGGTGTCATGAAATTTGTAACTTCTAACTTGAGTAGCATGAAGTTGGCTTTGGAGAAGTTTTTTTATGGAGGTTTCCTTACTGGGGGGTGGGGGTGGGATGTGGGTGTTAAGGATGATTAGCTTATGGTCTGACCTGACCGATGAGGGGGTGACCATAGGTGTGGGGCATCAATTTCCCATGTTGGTAATGACCAGGTCTAGGATATTGGAGCCCCTGGTGGGACTATGGATTAGTTGATCAAGGGCATTGGAATTTATGAATTCCACGAACCATTGGGCAAAGGTGTTGGTACGTGAGTAATTTTCCCAGTTAATGGCAGGGTAGTTGAAATCACTCAGCATTAGGGTGTTTGGTTGTATATTAATATTTTTCAGTATGTTTAGAAAGGTGTAGTAAGAATCTTGGGGCATGGAGGGGGATCTGTAGCAAGCTACAATTTGGATTGCAGTCTTACATAGTGTTAGTTGAACCTGGAGAATTTCAGACGCATTGTGTTGGGCAACTAACCTGGTGGTGTGAATATCCTCTTCGTGAATATGGACACTCCTCCACCTTTAGTGTTTTGATCCTGGTTTGGTGGCCAAAACGTGTGGTAAGAGTTGTAGCCTGGAATTGCAGGGGTGCTCTCTGGAGCCTTGAACCAGGTCTCAGTTACTGCACAGATATCGATGTTCTCCATTTTTAGGAGTGCCTCGAGAGAGTGCATTTTGAGGTTTAGACTTCTACCATTGAGTAGCATTACCTTCAGATTTTGCATGCTTGTACCTGTTACGGTGGTGGTTTTGTCCTTTGAACTTTGCCTAAAAAAAGGCACTATAGGGGTGGCAGGAGCCTTTGCCAGTAACCTGAATCCCAGGGGCGGCAGGTGCAGACCATCTCTGGCAAAGCATCATGGTCTGTCGATCATGTCTTCCCAGGCAGACAGATACTGGATCCCCTTTGAATGACACCAGAAGCTTAGCCAATTGTTGAAGTCAATCATTTTGTCCTTATATTGTGGTATCATTCTGGGTGAAGGCAGGATGCTACTCAGGGCTAGGGTCATACCTGCCTGGGCTACATGATCCGAGAGCTCTTCCATGTCTCTTTTCATGTAGTCCAGGGAGGTACGTCTCAAGTCATTCACTCCAACATCGACAATGACAGAGTCATAGTTGTACTTGTTGTGGAGTGACTTGAGTGCATGAGTTATGTGGCGGATCCTGGCACCTGACAGGCAGCTCACTGTAATTTTCTCCTTGTTCAGACTGGTGAGTGGGACATCAGTGTGCCTAAATATAGAGTCACCTATGACTAAAGTTTTAGATACGTTGTCTTGCCTTAGGGGCTGTTGCTGGGTGGCACACTGGTGTTGTGAGCTATGTGACACTTTGGTTGTGATTGGTGTTTGTTTGTGTTTCAGCTTTGGAGGTCCTTGTTGCTTGGGCAGGTTACAGTTAAGGGCCTCCACATATGTGGATTTAGTGTTGCTATGTGTGGGTTTTGGTGGTGTGAGTTTAGAAGGGCTATGTGTTGCTTGAAGTGTAGTGTGGGTGTTAACCTTCTCCTCTTGACTGTTTAGCACAATCTTGGGTGGAGAGAGCTTTGCTTCCAGTTTGGCTATGTAAGTGCATCTCTCACAGGTTGTAATGTTGGGTAGTAGGAGGAGAGGGTTGTCCGTGTACATGAGGCAATTGCTGCATTGCCCCAGTATGCCCAGAATCAACAGGTGGGCAGGAGAAATCAATGGAAGCTGACCCTTGGACATGCCTGGTTTGGTGCATTTTTTTGAAAAGTACAGGAGCTGTTTTCCCTTACCTTAGCAAGGTACTTTGCAATTATAGGCTGTTTAATGCCTATGATTAATTTCTCCTTATTAATAAGGAGAGTTGAGTGCTTGGATCATTTTAAGGCTTCCTAGTACTTTCTAGCAGGTATTAGAGCAAGTGATGTGAGATTAGAACCCCTACAACTCACAGTACTACTTGCACACACCACCGGTTACATTTGGTGTTATAGTGGCTGCAGCACTACATTACTGTACAGCTTTATGTATGTCTTTCTTTCTCTCTCTATATATACATACATATATATATATATATATATATATATATATATATATATATATATATATATGTATATATATATATATATATATAGAGAGAGAGAGAAATATACATATGCATACACACACACACACACACACACACACACACACACATATATATATATATATATATATATATATATATATATATATATATATATATATATATATATATACATATATTTATATGTGTGTGTGTGCCACATACTGATAGATAAGGATAATTGTGCCTGAGGGTGATAGGGAGAGACAGATACATAAACATACCGGTGTGATATATTCACATCTCAGTTCTTTAGGCATATGAGCCATCAGATATGGGCCGAAATTAGCTAAGTGTAGGAGCATGCCAAGCGTGATTGTCAGTACTTACAATGTGACTGCAGGGCAGATTTACCTGTACTCCAGTCCAGGATTTTGTGTGCTACAGCCAGTTGGCTGCTGTACCAGATTCAACAATCCAGCACCCCCTGATATTATGTCCAAAGGATTCCCTGGCTGTGTGCTGCACACAATATCTGAGTCATAGCTAGGGTGTGTACAGATTGTAATCGATTGTGCAGGGTTTTGGATCATATGTCTGATACATTTTACATAGCATTTTGATTTTCTGGTGACAAATCATTATAGACTGATGTTAGGAGCTAATGACAGACAGTTGATTTACTGACTCCATTCACAGCAGGGTACCCATACCTCTGGATGACCTGTTATTCTCTGCACTGTCTACATTTGTGTGGCCACTAGTTGATCCTTCTCCTTATATATGGGCCTTTGTCCCACTCCTGTTCATGGCTTTGTCCATATTTCCTGCTCTAAGTAGTTGTAGGTATGCTGTGACTGGGGTACATGCTGTAACACCTCACACAGGGTTACAGACTTCTCACCTCTGACTGTACATATTTTGCATGATGCTCAGAAATCTGCTCTATATGTCTGCTCTGCTCCTCAGACATTTGTGTTGTTTTGGTAATATATAACTACATGGTGCCCACTGACTTGTTGTAGGTACTGACAAAGTTACACGATGGTCTGTACATCCTGTTGCTACTTGTTACAACCTGCTGTTATACTAGCCACCTTCTAGGTTACTCACAGAATGTGTAATGTCCATAGCTCTGGCCCAATGTTCCTCCATTCCCTCTGGCATTGTCCAGCTTTCTTGCAGTAACAAATAGTGGCATATTTATAAGTCTGTGGGAGTCCAACCATAGGAGTACCTCACATGCAAAATTGTAGGTGCAGTCAGCTTCAAACCATGAAGACCATCTACCATGCAAATATACTTAGCCCACTTAGCCACACCAGCCAACAAAAAGTGAAGCTTAATTCCTGACACTATCAACAGCAGAAAGACATATCTTTGACCCCTGTGTACTGAGGAAATAGGACATGTCGTCAGGTTGTTTGGGACAGCCCTGGCACTGTGTGGTCATCTGCTATGACCTTGCTAACATACTGTTACTGCAGTTGTATGTGAACATGGCTGGGTTGGGGGTATGGACTCTAGGATGGACAGTCATGCATCTGTCCTATGGCCTCAATCTTTGCCATTTCCCTCGAATAGTGCAGTGGGTTTTGCTGCCTTGTGACCTACTGCATATTATAGGGCAGCCAGCATTGGACAGAGAGTACCTATTGTCCCACATAGCTGTCTGTTAGTTCTCTGCAGGTAGCCCAGTAGCCCACTCTATAACCTTGCATGCATGCAGCAGGTCAATATGCTACCATAGTCTAGTACCCCATACATTTACTGTAAAGAAGAGTGACTTACCTTGTGCCTGCAGCAGTTGAGATAACAGTGCTTCAGGACTGACTTTGTCAGATGCATGCAGTACACAGCCAATACATGGTAAGGTACAGGTTTTGTGGTGTTGGTGGCATCTATTTTATGTATGCAAGTCAGAGTGAGGTGCCAGTCCCTAGGACCCTAGGTTGACGTGCATGTGCTATGTGTAGGCTCTTTGCCAAGGCCAGGGCATACTCCTCCATGTCCCCCCTGTTGCTTTGGGGACCTTGGCACTGGTGGGGGGCTGTGTGCCCCTTCTTTGTAATGTTCTGCCGCAGCTGTTTCCACAGGATCATATTATGTAGCATGGTTCATACTGTGTACACCTATACACATGTGGCTGGAAAGTACTGCAGAGCTCCACTGGATGTATCGAGGCAGCGGAACTGGGACTTGAGCAGCCCAAACACACACTCTGTGATGTTCCTAGTTTAGCATTTGCCTTATTATGGCATTCTTCTGTAGGTGTGTGCACATTTCTGATGGGTGTCATCATCCACAGTTTTGGTGTGTAGCCAGCATCCCCCAGTAGATGGCCGTATGGGATGTCCACCCTGGCAAACATCTGGTACAGCTGTGATGTGTGCCAAATATGGGAGTCATGATAATTTCTATGTCTGCTGGAATACACACACACACACACACACACACACACACACACACACACACACACACACACACACACACACACACATAATAATAATACCCCGGGCATTGCACATGATCTGGCAGTTAATTGAGTAATATCCCTTGTGGTTGACATCGACTCTACCCACCTCACCTGGTGGTGCTTTGATGTACACATGAGTGCAGTCTATGGCACCCAGTACCTCAGGGTAGTGTGCTACATGGTAGAAGATATGCATACTGCTGACCTTCTCCTCAGGGATGCAGGGTAAATAAATGTGCTCACTGGTATGTGTTTGCATGGCAGCCAGGAATGGGTGGAGGACCCTGGAAGCTGATGCCTGTGAGAACCCCATCATGCCCCCAGTTGGTCTTTGAAAAGTACCTGTAGCTAATATTCTAAGGGCTACACATACCTTTGTTTCCACTGGGATGGGTTCCCCTCTGTTGGCTGTGGGTCTAAGCTGAGGTCGACAAAGCTCAGTGAGTTCTTGTAGTATGTCCCTTTCACTCTTTAGAGCTCTACAATCTCCAGCTCATGTTGCCCCTGGAAGGTTACTCTGGGCCTAAACACTCTTCTCCTTCTCAGTTTAGGCCTATAGTCAGCAAAACCATCAGCACTGCCCTCAGCCTCTACCACATACAGATGTAGCAGAGCAGCAGCAGCCCTAATATTCTGTCAGTTAAAATTCCTAAGTGTGTACTCCAGTGGTGCAGAGTATGTGGGAAAAATCAGATTGTAGGGTGTATACATACATTATAGTGGTGTGCTGCAGATGCAGTCTGTGTGATTGGCTAACTGTGATGCATTCCAACTCTCAGCTATATTACTGAGGGTTTTGAATGGCCCAATGTCTGTGGAACAGGACTTAACAGTAATTTATACATGACTGGCTTTCCCAGGCTATAACCTTTTTTTTAAAATACCTTCCATGCTAAGCACTGCAGCATAGTGAGCAAACCTGTGCCACTAGTATGAACACTTCTCAGCAGTATAGACACACTCCCATGCACAAGCACACTCAGCATAGCTTAAACCAGCTAAAACATGAGCCCTGCAGCTAAACAAAGCCTAGCAGCACTAGACACACACCCACTCTTAGCTGAGCTGAGTGGCACATAAACAGGTGCCACTCAGCACCAATCTGCTTAAACATAATGTGACAAACCCAAGTTTGATGTCAGCTACCTCTTCTGTGGACATCAACATGGTTCAGGGACTACACCAATTTTATCTGCAGACATAGTAGTCCATTTTTGTTATTCAGTAACCCCAGCTCATTTGCATAATGATCAGTGCACACAACCTGGATACTTCACTATTCCAAGGTGTGCCTCCTTAGCAACCACTAAACTCTACCATTGTACATTTTGCTTGCAGGGCTCTATAATGCATTATTCTCCCATATGTCTTGTTTTTGGATTTTACAGGTTTTAATAATTTTTTTTTTTCATAATGGCATGTTTATGCACTGCGCACATGCAGGGCCTAGATTTGCACTTATCTGTCCCTAATATCCAATCCATGCCTTTCTAAATAGGCTTTTACAGCTTCTGTTCTATTTTTGTTTTCTTGTACACAGTACATTTCCATGTACACTTTGGGCACCAACACAGGGTCTGCACAACTACCTATTTGCTAGCTGGATCACTCCAACACCCTTTAACCTAATTTGCATGAAATTCACCTCCTTATGAAGTGATTTGCATGTCATGGACACTTCTATGTCTGCACGCTCATGCACGCTGCTCTGCTCTGTTTACTGGATCGCACGGCTGCTGGTTTCCATGTTGGGGCCATGCCACTCTGCCTACAAGAGAAATCACTTTGTGTAGGCTTTATTGAATTCCCCAGTAAGTCTTTATTATAATGGTTAGAATATGTTAAGGTTTGGAAAGAGGAAATTATATTATTTAGATATGGAATATGAGAAGAGGGTGTAGTTCCATTTATGCAAAAATCTTTTAATAACCAAATAAAACTATTAGGGGCTATTTGTTTATAGCTGGTTGTGATACATTTATTATTTATTAATAATATTTCTTAATGTATTTATTTCCATTTTGGATTATAAGATGCATTTATCCACAACACTGTGGAGCATGTGTTTTAGCTGGTTTAAGCTATGCTGAGTAGTGTTTATACTAGTGGTGCGGGTTTGCATGCCACGTTGCAGTGCTTAGCAGGGAAGGTATTTTAAAAAAAAGATAATAGCCTGGGAAAGCCAATTATGTATAAAGTAGTGTTAAGCCCTCTTTCACAGACACTGGGCCATTCAAACCCATCAGTGATATACCTGATGGGTGGAATGTATCATAGTTAGCCAATCACACAGGCTGCATCTGTAGCATGCCACTATAAAGTATGCATACACCCTACGACCTGATTTTTCCATCATACTATGCACCATGAATGTTAGGGGCTGCTGCTGCTCTGCTACATCTGTATGTGCTACAGGTTGAGGGCAGTGATGATGGTGCTGCTGACAATAGGCCTAGAGTGAGAAGGAGAAGAGTGTTTGGGCCCAGAGTAACCTTCCAGGGGCTACATGAGCTGGAGAATATAGAGCGCTACAGGGTGGACAGGGACATACTACAAGAACTCACCAAGCTTTTGCTACCCTCAACTCAGACCCAGAGCCAACAGAGGGGAACCCACTCCAATGGAAACAAAAGTATGTGTACATCTTAGAATACTAGCTACAGGTACATTTCAAAGATTAACAGGGGACATAATGGGGGCCTCAAGGGCATTTGCATCTAGGGTACTCTATCAGTTCCTGGATGCCATGCAAACACATGCCAGTGAGCACATGTATTTACCCCGCACCCTGAAGAGAGGGCCAGTAGTATGTGTCTCTTCCACCATGTAGCACACTATCCTGAGATGCTGGATGCATAGACTGCACTCATGTACACATCATAGCACCACCTGTTGAGGAGGGTAGTCTACGTCAACCGCAAGGGGTATCACTCCATCAACTGTGTTCAATGCCCAGGGTATTATTGTGAGTGTGTGTGCTGGCAGCCTTGGCAGCTATCATGACTCCCATATCTGGAACACATCACAGCTGTACCAAACATTTGCCAGGGGGGACATCTCATGCAGTCATCTACTGGGGGACGCTGGCTATGCACTGGAAGTGTGGATGATGACACCCATCAGAAATGCACACACACCTATCGAAGAATGCCATAATAAGGCACGCGCACAAACTAGTAACATCATAGACCATGTGTTTGGGCTGTTCAAGGCACAGTTCTGGTGCCTTGATATATCAAGTGGAGCCCTGCAGTACTCTCCAGCACATGTGCACAGATGTTCACAGTATATGCCATGCTATGCAATATGATCCTGTGAAAACAGCTGTGTCAGGACAATCGCAGGGAAGGGACACACAGCCCCCCACCAGACCCTAGGCTTGCACAGCCACAGGCACAGGAGGATTTATTTATTTATTGATTGATTTATTTATTTCAGTTTGATAACCAGGGAAGTCCACTGGGCCAAGAAGAGCCTGTTTTCAGTGGAGGCCCAGGGAGAAAAGCTCCATTTAATAATAACAAACACAAACAAGCATGCATATTAAGTATAGTATATAACATGTGCTGTGAATACAATTTATGAAAAGAATGGATTACATATGAATACAGAGTAGGAGTAGCATGTGCTGACAGTTCAATTACCAATCAGGAGAGATAGCATTTGTATTCAGAGTAGCTGTAGTGGCAGTAGATAGTCATTCTGTAGTCAGAGTAGGCTTTAGTAAAACATATACAGAAATATGATTTTAGCATTTAGAAAGTACAAGGATGCAGAAAGAACAGTAATCATGCATATCAGGTAGAGTAAGTACTATATGGTGATAGTATAATTAAGTACATAATAAGAGATGATTTTGGATACGGATTGGTTAGATGACAGTAGGCAGTTAACCATGTAAGCAAATAATTCAGCATTCAGAGTATATTTTGGAGGAGGAGGAACCCCTGAACCTGTTCCTGTAGGCAGATGTAGGCATGCTAAGTACGCCCTGGCCTTGGCAAAGAGGCAATGCATAGCACATGCACTGACAACCTAGAGTCCTAGGGACTGACACCTTACTCCGACTTGCATACATAGTAAAAAGGATGCTAGCCACGCCACACAAGCTCTACCTTACCATGTATTGGCTGTGTACTCTGTGCATCATACAGAGTCAACCCTAAAACACAGGTCTCTCAACAGCTGCATCCACAAGCTAAGTCACTGTCCTTTACTACAAATGTATTGGGTACTAGTCTATAGTAGCACATGTATGGACCTACTGCATGTATGCAAGTGAATAGAGTGGGTTGCTGGGCTACTTGCAGAAAAAAACAGCTACTTGGGACAAAGCATCTATATTACAACATTGAACATTTAGATTGTCGAATGACTAAATGTCAACGCCTAAATGTCAAACTCTGAAAACCGCGAACGGCTAAGTAAGCAAATTTTTTCCCCATGAAATATTTTGCTTGGCCAAAAAAAAACAAACTTTAAAACCCTAACCAAGTGGGGGTGGGCTTTGCCACCCACACACTCCTAACTAACTATACCAACTCCGAGATCACTCTACATTGGGGAAAAGGGCAAATCCCCGATGACAGACAAGTGATTTTTTCCCTGGGAAAAAATTTGCATAATTGGCCATTTGCGGTTTTATTATTTAACATTTAGGTGTCGACGCTTAGGCATTCGACAATCTAAATGTTTGACAACATGAAAGGAACCCACAACAACAGATACTCTTGTCTAATACTGGGTGCCCCATAATATGCATGAAGTCACAGTGCTGGAAAACCCATTGCAGTATGCAAGAGGAATGCCAAATTGTGGGGTGATAGGATAGATGCAACACTGTCAATGCCAGAGTCCACTACCCCCAACACATCAGTGTTCCCATACAACTGTAGGAACAGTATATTTGCAAGGATATATCTGCAGACCACACAGTCCCATGGCTGTCACAAAGAACCTGCCCAAATGTTCTAGTTTACACAAAACATAGAGGTCACAGCAGGGTTCACACAGTGTATGTCTGTCTGTCTGCTGTTGATATGTGTGAAATTAAACCTCTCCTTCTGGTGGCTCACTGGGCTAAGTACATTAGCATGGTTAATGGTTTTGATGGTTCAAAGCTGGCTGCACCTACAACTTTTGCATGTGAGGTACTCATATGGTAGGAGTCCTACAGACTGCCAATATGCCTCAATCTGTGTATGCCAGAAAGCTGGACAAGGCAGAGACAATGGGTGGCAAAGGGCCAAAGAAACATACATTATACATGCTCTGAGTAACCTAGTAAGTGGCTAGTATAACAGCAGATTGCAATAGGTCAAATTATCAGCATGATGTAAAGGCCATCACTTAACCGAGTCAGTACTTTCTGTGGGCTCCATGAATTAGTATATTACTGGGAAACCACAACTATATGAGGAATAGAGCAGACATATGGAGTGGAATGCTGGACATCTGCAGAAACATGTACAGTAAGAGGTATGAGGGCTGTCACCCAGTGTCTGCTGTTACAGCTTATACCCCAGTCACATCATACCCACAACCACTTATAGCAGGAAATCTGCACAAATCCATGAACAGTGGTGGGAAAAAGGACCAAATACAAGGGGAACTACTGGCCAGACAAATGTATAAAGTGCAGAGAATAACAGGCCATGCATTAGCATGGATTTGCTGATGTGAATGGAGTCAGTAATTCAAATGTCTGTCAGCATGTCCTAATGTCAACTTATAACAATTTGCCAATAATGTACCGGAAATCCACAATGCTATGTACAATGTAACATACATATGCAGAACTCCATGCATTTTATTACAATCATCACACTTGATAGATTATGAGACATATATTACGTTCAGCGCACAGCCAGAGAATGCTTTGGACAAAATATCAAGGAGGTCACTGTTGAATCATGTGCAGCCATCAATTGGGTATTAACATGTACTCCACTGCTAGGACACAGGATACACTAACATCATAAAGGAGGTTCACACTGCAGGCCACACAAGCTGTGTAATACAAGGCCACTTGGCATAGTCCACAAGAATTGTGGCTGCAGCCGTGTGTACAACAGATTTAACCAGTGCTGCATGCAGTATGTACTGAGAGCTATTGTGTGCAATACTAGGTAGGAAGGGGTTCTAATCTCACTTTAGCCACCTTGTGGATGTGCGTTTGTAGATATTTCCTTAACAGTGGTACAGATATGGTCATTTGGCATTTGTCTGGGCCATGGTGAATCATTTTATGGCCCTGTGAGTAGTGTACTCTTGCACATTTTCCTCCCTCTCAACACCTGCTGATGTCACCCACCTTAACAGCCTTGTCTGACATTCTAATGACAGATGACCTCCATGCCACATGCAATAAGTACAAAGTGCTCTAATCTATACTCCTAGATAGGTAGAGGTTCTAATCTCACTACAGGCAACTTGTGTGTGTATGTATAAATATATATCCTTGCAGCAGTGTGCCTGTCTAACCTATCTCTGTGCAATGATCACACATTTTAAGGCCCTATGCCTACCTGTCAGCCTTCCCATTGTCCTCCTTTACACAGCCTTCTGATGTCATCCACCTTAACAGCACTGGCTGACAATCTCAAAGTAGATAAGCTTCATTGTGCATGTGCTATATCCATAGTGCTCTAGCATATGCTACTAGGTAGGTAGGGGTTCTAATCTCACAACAGGCAACTGTGTGTGTGTGTGTGTGTGTGTGTGTGTGTGTGTGTGTGTGTGTGTGTGTGTGTGTGTGTGTGTGTACAGAAATATGCACTCTTATTGCAGTATACCTATCTCTGTGTAGTGGTTATACATTTTAAGGCCCTGTGCCTACCCGTCAACCTCCCCATTGGCCTCCTATCCAAGGCCTGCTGATGTAATTCACCTTAACAGCACTGGCAGACCCTCTCAAAACAGATAAGCTGTGTGGTGCATGTGATAAGTACATAGTGCTGTAGATAGGCAGGGGTTCTACACTCATTGAGGGCAACACTGTCAGTGTGTGCTCGTGTGCATAAATACATCCTGTTGCAGCAGTGAGTCTGTCTCACTTATCTGTATGCAATGGTTATACATTTTCAGGCCCTGTCAATCCCCCATTGGACTCCTTTACAGGCCCTGCTGATGTTATCCATCTTAACAGCACTGGCAGACACTCCCACACCACATAATCTCTGTGGTGCATGTGATTAGTACATAGTACTATAGTATCACAATGGCCATATCTGTAAGTGTGGGTGTGGGTGTAAATATACTCCTTACAGCAGTGTGTGTCTGTCTTGCCTATATGTGTGCATTGGTTATGCATTTTCAAGTCCTGTTAACATTATGCAACAAAGGAACAAACATGTTAATGTGTACTTATGGCATATGCCAGCAGACAGCACCTGCCTCCTTTACAGGGCCCACTGAATTCATCCCCTTTAACATCAATGGCAGACACTCTCACAACACATAAGCTCCATGGCACATGCGATTAGTATGCAGTACTATTGTATATAATACAAGAGAGGTAGGGGTTCTAATCATAAAAGGCCAACTGTGTGTGTGTGTGTGTGTGTGTGTGTGTGTGTGTGTGTGTGTGTGTGTGTGTGTGTGTGTGTGTGTGTGTATATGGATGTAAATATTCCCCCCCTTAAAGCAGTGCATCACATATCAAGGCCCTGTGAGTACCTGCTGCCCCTAAATAGCCCACATCTACCTAGGCATAAATGTTTTTTCCACCACCAGGTGACATGTATTAAGGGTGCCATGCCTTGTCAAGGGTATACATGCAGGATTATGCTGTCTACCCCATTTCCCCTGACATACTGCTCTGCACAGATGTACCTAGGTAACCATGCACATATAAAGCTTTACCTTGCTGATGTCATATTTCTGCTTTGCTACCATAACATCCTGATCCACTGTATTGCTACCAAGTCTCCATAGCATAGTCACTCAGACCCCTGCAACAGAAACATGCAAAGTTTTGAGAGACACCTGTCAGTCTGTGACACCTCAGCCAATCTAACATTATGCAACAAAGGAACAAATATGTTAATGTGTACTCATGGTATATGCCAGCAGTCAGCACCTGCCATGGCATAACAGAACCACAATAAACAATATCACATAATGCACTATAGTAACCCTGTGTATCAGATATGTATTTGCATGTCCCTACATCAATGTTATGGATGGCAGGGACATGGCCCAGGTATCATCACATGCACAGGGTGTGGTGTGGGTGTGCCAGAGGCCTAGGCTGTGCCAAACAGTTGACATCATGTGTGAGGGTCAGGAAGGGGTGGTGATCAGCTGGGCCATGAACAGGTGCCATGTGTGTCTGTTGGTGACCTGCATGTGACACTGATGTATGAGTGTGTGCGTGTACACAGTCAAACCATGTGATAGCTCTACACATGGGTATGTTGGACAGCAGTGGACCTTACATAGCAGGTTGAATAGTTCACCATCTCTTGCCATGAATAAGGGAACTGGCTCTGCCAGGAGTGGCAGTGGTACCACCTTGCCCAGGGTCAGATTCAGTACTAGACACTGATGGTGACTGATGTCTCCTGGGTCTGTGTTCCTCACAGGACCACCTAGGACCATGTGCCCATATACTGCCACGTCATGGTGTGGACAGCACCTTCCCTTCTGTAGTGCTGGAGGTACTGCCACTACGGGACTGTGAGTGTGTACAGCCATGTGGACTCTCAGCAGATGTCGCTGGCCTACAGCCATGTGTATGATGTCCTACTCCCACCACATGTTCTAGCACAATGTGCAGACAAGGACTGACAACATCTCACACTACTATCTGTCCACTACATCAGTGAAATGATGCATAGCATTAACAATGTTGTGGATGGAGTTACGGATGCCAGACAGTGATGCATCCATAATTCTGAGCATCTGTTTGGTGTTGTATTCAGAATGTGCCTATGCCTCCATGAGGGACTGAAACATGTGCCGAGTGACTCGTGACACCTGTGACAGGTGGTGGATGGGCAGCAGTCCTGCTTTGAGCACCCCTGTCAATCTGCCTGTGTGGGACCTTGCCAGCTGTGTGGCTATGGCTAATGTCTACAGTCACTGATGCCATAGTTGCCACACTCTCCTGTTCAATGCCACCAAAGTCTGACCAATATCTGTGGCCACATGTGACTGAATATGTGTGGGCATACTGACTGTGTACTCGGACATTTGGGGAGGAAGTGGGATGTCAACCCATGGGACAGATTCAGCCTCCAACAAGACCACCTGTGCCTCACTATGGCCACCATCATCAGAGTTCAATGAGACACTGACATCAGGTTGTGAGGGGGACACACTCCAACTGCCACAGTCACCTGTGAAGAGGAAGACAACATACCTACATTAATTCCTGCACTATTATGTCTGCTGGTCCACACACACACACACACACACACACACACACACACACACACACACGAGGTGTTACAACTGCATTATACATACCACATCCTATTTCTGATCCCATGCACAACACACAAGAAGACTACAACATACACAGACAAAACAGGCCTTTAATAACATGCACTGCAGTTATATCTGGTTAATGTTGCCAGTACTATACATCTGTGAAATAAGTGATATGGCAGTGTATGTGATGGACCTACACATAAAACACAGTGCACCCATCATCACCATGCTGTTACCCTCTGTATAGTAGACTGTAAAGACCTTCAAAAAATAAGTGCAAATATGTTACAGCTCCTGCAAATACAGTACTGTGATTACTAATTCAATGCACTGCAGTGAACCCCTCCAAAACTGAACATACAAGTGTTGTACTCTGGCTAAACATAACAGTTGTGTCTACGGCAAACTGGCAGCCCTTAACATTCTTAGGATATATGTGAGCCATACCTAAACAGTTTCACACTCACTGGTTACAGGATGTTGGACTCTGGCCACACCAGTTGTACCTATAGAAATGTGAGGGAGCAGTATTGTCAGAAAACACAAATATGGCATTGTTACAGGATAATATGTGTATATATCAACATGTACAGTAGGAGGTCTGGTACAGCCCACATTGCTGACATTCTGAGTGTGTGTGCACAAGTGTGCAATACAAAACCCCAAATGCAGATTGACCTAACATCCATGTACTGGTATGGAAATGCTGCCACAGTGACTGCTACAGTATTACACTGATGTACACAAGAGGCTTACCTGGACGGTCCTCTGCTGTGAAAAGCTGTGCCACCCACCTCCATGTCGTATGGGGTGATGAATGCTTAGTAGCTGGTGGTTGATCCCAGGTTTGCCAGGAACTCCTGTGTGGCTGAGAGTGGTTGTTCTGCTGCAGGCCCTCCACTGGTGGCAGCACGGTTCCTTGCCACAGAAATGGCCCTTTGCTGTGCAGCATTTATCATATCAGTCGCCTGGTGTCAGAACTGCTTGTAGCTTCTTTCCTGTAGCCCTACTATGTTTACTGATGCAGTGAGGACTGCTCACAGTGCAGCACATTGCTTCTGATTCTGGTGACTCCTGGAAAGCAAGATGTTGTGATGCAGTCAGAGGCCATCCAGAATCATATCATTTTTGGCAGCAGAAAAAGGTGGGTGCCTCTGTCTGTACATGGTTTCTGAAAGACAAGAAGAGGGGAACATGTCACAGGTCCATGCACATTGCTTTCCACTATGTACACACTCTGCGCATCCAAATTGGCCGGTACTGTCATTCGCTAACTACCACACGATATCCCACCATCTATCAACACAGTATGTATGTGGCTATCAGCAACATAGTGGCAATTCATCTTGAATTTTCCTGCTCATATTGCTTCTTCCTTGCTACTTGATCTCTAAAGTGTTCAATTGCATTTTTTCTGTTTCATTCATTACTACTTATTTATAACCTGTCTAAATTGTAAGTGTTATTGTAAGCCTCTCACTTTTGGCCTTTCTCACTCAGATTCTGACAAATATGGATGGACAATGTCCAATAGTTTCTCCTGCCAGTCTGGTTGATATGGGCATCCTGTCACAGTGTAGCAGCTGCCTCATGTACATGGACAACCATCTACTACCACCACCTAGGAACACAATTTGTGAGAGATGCAATTACATTAGAACCTATAGTCCATACTCTCTCCCTCTCAAGCCAGTATATCTGGCACCAAAAAGGTTGTCAACACAATCACTACACCTCAAACATCACCCACATCTACACAACACATACCCTGATATGTGAAGGTCCTCAACATAAACATACCCAAACAAAGGAGGCCTCTGAGACAAAAAACACACGAGATTTCCACAGCCCTCCACACCACATACCATGCATAGTCCACACACCTGTGTCTCAGAGCCACTAAGGCTTCACCATAAACCCAACATATTAGTCATAGGAGACTTGGTTGTGAGACGCACAGATGTGCCTCTCACCAGGCTGGATAAAGAGAAAGTCATAGTTAGTTATCTGTTAGGCGCCAGAATCTGCTATATCACATACACACTAAAGTCTCTCAACAACAGGTACTGTTATGACTCTGTCACAGTCCATGTTGGCGTGAATGACTTGAGGCATACCTTCCTGGACTATATGAAGAGAAACATGATTGAGCTCGCTGATTATGTGTCCCAGGCAGGTATGTCCCTAGCCTTAAGCAGCATTCTGCCATCACTCAGAATGATGCCTCAATACAAATTATTGACTTTAACAATTGTCTTAGTTTCTGGTGCCATTCCAGGGGGAATCCAGTACCTGACAGCCTGGGAAGATATGATCAACAGACCACGATGCTTTGCCAGGGATAGCCTGCATCTGTCTCACCTGGGGTTCAGGCTTCTGGCAAAGCTTCATGCCTCCCCCATAGTGCTTTTTTTAAGGAAAACTGATGCGGTGAAAGCCACCAACATAAAAATGTCAACAAAACACAACTTAATGGTCGTGCTGCTAAACACTAGGAGTCTAAACATGAAACTGCACTCATTGCAAGCATTCTTAACCCTGGAAAATGCTGACATCTGAGCAGTCACAGACACCTGGTTCACAGCTGTGGAGAGTATCTCAGCCTTACCTGGTTACCCATCCTGTCATACATTCAGACCCCAAACTGTGGGCAGTAAAGCCAAAGGAGGTGGAGTTTCAATATATACATATTAAAGACATACACACCTCCAAGCTGGTCAAACAGTAAGACACACAGGAGACACTCCAGGTGCAGGTAACCATTGACAAGACCCCTATTGAAATCATAGCTAGCTACAGCTCCCAAATCTGACTCAAGTTGCCCATTCCACCTATATGGACCTATTCGACTCTATCAGTATTCAACCCTTTACCCTGATCCTGGTTGACTTTAACTACCCAAACATAGATTGGAATAACTCATGCTAGAACACAAATGCCCAGAGATTCATCAATTTTGTCAATGCAAACATCTTGAAACAGCTAGTTGATACCCCCACATGAGGTGGAATTACCTTGGACTTGGTATTAAACAACATGAGTAACCACTGCAGCATACAAACTAGTACCAATATTGAAAACTACACCAAAGCACTATACAAACATTTATATGGATTCATGGAATCAGGAATACCCGACAGGACTAAATCATCCTCTGCAAGGATAAGTAAACCTGTCTGGTGGATGTCTGCAATAAATAAACTCTATAACAAGAGGAAATAATTGCTGCCCACCACCAAGAAGGAGCAGGTGCTATTTATAAGCACTGTTTCCTTAGCCTGAACAAGCCAATAACAGCACTACTGAAATACTCCAAAGCAAACTTTGAGTCCAAATTGGTGACATCTTCTACAGACAATAATAAGTCCTTTTTCACATATATCTACAACCTCAAAGAAGGCACCCAGATCTGTTCAGAAGTGGTGGTCAAGGACACCACATATACAAATGCCATAAATATAGCAAACTTGCTGGCTGACAGAGTCAGTGGAAACTTCACCCCCTTGTCCCCCCCCATCAGTAGATCAGGACATCCCCAGTACCTGCTCCCTTCCCCTTATATCTAGGGAACAGGTCACCACTGCTCTCTCAAAGGCAAAAATACAGCCTCCATGGGAACTGATAACATCACTGGTTGCATCCTACATGAACTCAGGCATGTACTTGCAGCACCTGAAGAATAATGCTTGTGACATCACAGTCTGTCTTTGTAGAGCAAGTCACAGACCTGTTTAACATAGGCATCTGCTTGCTTTTTGTAGGTCGTGCTCATGAACAGGTGATTGCCTGTGCACCAATCTGTGGCGCAAACTTTCTAACTACATCCAGAATAGGTGGGTCACACTTTCATTAGCCAATGGCATGGTACAACCGTACTATATTTAAGGCCTTCATGTAGGCCTTGGCCACTTTTCTAGTCTGTGAGCTGAACATTATGGAGGTGTGGAGACTACAGCATCACAGAAGGTAGGTAAAAGTACTGTCCACTGTTGGGATTTATGTGGTTGGTCCATTGTTTTGCATGCTATTTGGCCATTATAAAAAGACTTTCTGATTATGTGGCAATTTAGTGTTAAACAATGTGGGTTGAGGTCAGTAAGAAGAAAGGAGAGATATCTATACCAAATGAGTGCAGCCCCCCAAACATCTCCAGCACCCAAGTGAGAACTGCTCTCTCCAAAGCAAAAAACACAGCATCCATGGGACCCGATGGTGTCCCCGGCTGTGTGCTCCACGAACTCAATGAGGAATTAAACCCACAGCTAGGACAGCTGTTTAATCAAAGTCTTACCTCTGGATACGTACCCAGGGAGTGGCGCACTGCAACTGTGGTCCCACTTCACAAAGGCGGTGCCTCCACAGACCCTGGAAATTACCGGCCCATTAGCTTGACAAGCCTTATCTGCAAAGCCATGGAGAGGATCATAATGGACCTCATAAATAAAGACATAGGAATTTGCAGACTTTGGATCCAACCCAGTTTGGCTTTGTCAAAGGCAGATCATGCCTTTTAAACTTGGTTGACTTTTTGAAACAGTCACCAAAGCCATTGATGAGGGAAAGGCAGTCCATACAGCCTACCTCGATCTGGCTAAGGCCTTCGATACAATACCCCACTTGGGTATCATTGAAAAACTCATCAGCTTAAATGTTAACCCATACATCACAAGATGGGTTGCAAACTGGCTGAGTGACAGAACCCACAGGGTCAGAGTTGCTGGCGCCATGTCAGACTCAAAGCCTGTCACAAGTGGTGTCCCACAGGGCTCAGTCCTGGGCCCACTCTTGTTTGGCATCTACTTTTCCAAGTACAAGCAAACACAGGAGGGTTATGGCTGACAAAGTTTGCAGATGACTGCAAACTGGGCGCCATAGTAGAAAACACATCTGACACAGATATCCTTCAGAAGGGTCTCACAGAAACGGATAACTGGTGCCAGAGCCACGGCCTAAAGTTAAATGCCAAAAATGCATAGTCATACCCTTCGGGAAAAACAAGGTTACCCCTAGCTACCAAATAGGTGGCAATCCACTGAGCACAGAAGAAGTTATCAGGGACCTGGGGACCCAGGTTGATAGTAGTCTGTCATTCGACACCCATGTAGCTAAAGTAGTTAGGAAGTCCTTCTACATTGCCCACCTTATCATGAAGGGATTCTCATCTAGATCAAGGGAGGTCATAGTCTCCCTTTACTCATCACTCATCAGACCAATGATTGAGTACAATGCCCCATTCGGAATGTATATGACCCGACACTTGCAGCAGCTGGAGAGGCCACAAAAGTTCCTCACCAAAAGGATAAAGGGTCTCAAAAATCTGTCCTATGCTGCCCGACTGAAAGAACTCCAGCTCTATTCAGTCGCCACCGCTTGCTCAGAGGTGACCTTTGCCTAACATACAAGGCCATGTCAAACCCAGATTTGATGAATATGCTTCACCTCAAAAAATCTAGATCCATCAGAGCCACAAGGGCGGGAGACTTAAACCTCGACACGGCTATTAATAGGACGTGCTGGAGGGATAGATTCATCACCCAAAGACTCCCTATGCTGTGGAACAAAATCCCGGTACATGTGAGGCAGAGCACCTCGCTGGCCTTGTTCAAGAGAAATCTTGACCAATGGATGGGAGATCGCAGATATACCCCAGGAATTACCTCAGTGTCACTGCTCGACAGAGGCACAGCAAAATAATGGGTATAGTTCCCCATACTAAAGGGGTGGCATAAGCCACAAAACAATGGGCTAGGCTTATAAATGCCCTCGGGCAGATAGCCTAGTATGAACCTATGAACCTATGAACCTATGAGTGTTATACATCATATGCATCAGATTATGCATGCTGCTGGTCTATCAGCTGTGTATTTTTGTAGGGGACGACTGAGACACATGTCCCTGTTGCTTGACCTTTGCCACTTCATATGTATGAGTGTTGTGTGGATCCCTTGTTCTAGGTGGTTGTGAGGTGTGGTAGGTCTGTAGCAGGTAACTGAACATACTGCCATGTGTTGCAGGCTGCAGATACTGCATTTTGCCCAGGAGTCATACTGGGGAGTGTGAACACATTGGAGGAAAGCAAGCTGTATGTGTCAGTGAGAGAGCAGTGTTAGCTCTGTTGATACAGCTTAGCCAGGGTGGGGGTACCGATAACAGCCCAGGTGAGACATGTGAACATATGTTATGTAACAGTATCAATCGGAGAGTGGTAGGCAACATATAGCTAGTCTATACATATTTGTGCAGTGTGTCCCTACCTACAGGCCTTTGATGTACTAAGATGGGTAGTAGAGAATGCAGTAGCAGCAACATGTTTTGATTAAAATTGCAATACCCAGTCATTATTTGTTGTATTAATAAGCATGTAATTGAAGTGCAGCACACTGGATGCAAACCCAGGACTGTGGGTGGCAAAATGTACAGCACGCTAGGAATTTAACATACTGAGCTACTGAGTCAATGCTGTAGTAGGTATATTTGCAAGAGATATGTGTATGCATACAGTCTGTTACACAGGATTGGCATTAGCTTGTGTGTTCGGATGGGTATGACGTGTAACACTGAAGTCTGTCGTGATTTTGTAACCTCAATCTGTACTGACTTGCCAGTACTGCAACACACAGAATAGGTTTTGTGACAACTGTCCCAACAGTAGGTGGCACAACTGTGTACATTCTGCAACAGTCTGTACAGTTGTCAGCTATACCTATTTATTTATTTGGAAGTGCACTGGTTTGGTTTCTGCATCACAGTCCCAAGTGCACTGTCAATGTTCCCATTATATGTACAAGCAGTGTGTCATTAGTAATCAGGGTATGTTTATGAAAACAGGTGTTTTTGTTCAGAGCTGAGTGGCCTAGTGGGCTAATGCACTTTGCTGTAGTTGCCAGGGTCCCAGATTCATGACTTGGCAGGGATAATAATTTTGCAGATGCCTAACAGAAACTCAGAAAGTAATTAAGGCAGTTTTAAGTCGGTTTGCACAGGTTTGCAAGTCACGCCCCTTAGCTCCACTTAAACCTGCGCTAATTCCAAAAAAGAAAACAAAAAAGGAGTGATAGAAAAATGGTGAAATGGAGGCAAGCAGGGAAAAACTCTGTGAAAAACAGGTAGGGATGAGCAGGATGGGTGTAGGAAAGGACCATAGCTCTCCATTTTTTGTACAGCAACACCTGTGCAGGTTGTAGACAATTTGGAATTTGGAGACTCTGAGGGCAATATAAATGTGATGATTGATTCATGTAATGATTAAAGTATGTCCAATGGACCCAGGTGCAAATGCAGAGCTATGTATGGAGTGATTTTTTTTGTGGGACAGATGCCCCATTTTTTTTAAGGAGTGGGATGTTGGGGAAGTGCTATAGGTACAACTAGGGAGGTAAGTTGGGTAGGAGAGATGGGGTTTGTAAACAGACAAGACAGACCAGACAGCATACAGGTGTGGTGTATGACACATGAGGGGGGTAAACACCTTTGACAGAGTCGGTGTTGTGGAATCGGAAAGCCATGTGCCCCATACAGCAGCAGTAAGACTGAGATCCCCACCCATGGGCAGTCAACACTGCTCTTTCACTGCTCCAAAGGTGGCTGTGCTGGAGCCTGGGTGCCAGGGTCACCTTGTCCCTCCAGGTTGGCCAGTCTGCCCTCAATCTGGCAAGGAGATCTTTTTAGCCATGGTGCATGATCCTGTGTGCCATCCCTGGTAGTTGTTACTGGGTGATGAGCCCATGTCCATGCCTGCTCCCAGAGGGGATTTGGCCCCATCCTCTGAGGTGGTTCCACCCATAGGTGGTGCAGGACCAACAGAGGGAGCAGTATCAGGTTGGGTCCCAGACATGCCCAGAATTAAGGGACACTCTCACTGACATTGAAGAACAAAAGACTATGTTTGATTGAGCACAGTAATATTGAACAACATTCCCCTCAAGGGGAGGGTGAATGCATACTTCGATTATGCACACATTTTACTTTCACGTAAATGTCCAGAATTCTTGACATGAAAAGTTGACAACCCTAGTTCATATGGACTTACCAGGTCATTGATCAATAACTCTCTTGAGAAGGCTAGCCTTTCATTTCCATAGAAGGTTTAAACTCTTATTTTTTACATATAAAATAACTCACATAAAAAAGGCATGTTTGGACATTTACATTTTCCCTATTTACAAGGGACAGGGATGCTTAGCTGGGAGTGAATTTAGAGGTAATCATCCAGTCATCCAAATTACATTTGAATAAAATAAGAGAAGTCCTTTGCTTTATGTGGAGTGGGAGTTGGTTCCATAGAAACCATATTCTCTGTAATATAGACCTATCCCTCCAACATGTTCTATTTATTTTCCAAAAGAGATTTTAATATCCTTTGAACAGGTGGTTATGATATTACTGGATTTGCAAATGTGTAATAAGTATAAAAGAATGGGGTCAGCTGAAGTTCTATTTGCAAGGCAGAGACCACTTCTCAGTCACCTGTATGACAGTGAGAAGAGGGACAAGGCTTTCAAACATTCTGCATAACCTTTGTGAGTTAGACCTTTGACTTGTTTTAATGAGAAAGTGTTGTTTTCTTTCCAGTTTAGACAAGTGTTTAGACAGGAATATAACGAAAGGGGCTTTATACTCAATGTTCAGCCTAATGATTGTCATGCACAGTGGAACAATTGCATCCTTGAATCTGAATCTGTACCTTTATATATAAGCTGTGAAATGAACATGGACTTTCTTACAACAGTGGATATGTGGCGATCAAAGGACAGTTCATTTTTGACACAGGTTTCCAGATCCTCAACTATGGGATCAATTTTCAGTGGGATGTTGTGAATGTGATAGTTACATGGAGAGTCATGCTTGCTGAAGGGTATGATTATGCAATTCTTGGAATTTAGTTTTAGTTCATGGTTTTGCACTGACAATTTGTTTGTGATAGGTCATCTTTTAGGATCTTTGTATCCTCTGGGAAGTTCATAATGACATCAAGTTTTTGGTCATCTGAAAACTTATTAGACACAAACCCTTAACATTAGCTTTGATCTCCAAGAAGTAAGTGCCCAAAGAGGAGTGGCCTAAGGAATTAACCTTGGGATTCAACAGGTTGTTTAACAAAGTTTCAAAGATGTGTGAGTGCCTTTCTGTGAGTGTAGTAGTGCTGGATTTTCAAGAATGACAAGTCTTTTACTGAGATTTAGGTAAGGCTTTAAGTTCATATTTTAAACATTTTCTAATCTTGGAATTGCAGTCTTTTAATTATATGGAAGCATCTATCTTGTATATTTACTAATAATGCAGTGAACATTCAGCTGACTACTTGGGCAATGCCAGTATATGCCACCAATCCAAGGTAGAAAGTATTGTTGTAATTTGCTGATGTTAACAACTATTTTAGACATGAATTTAATTAATTTAGAGGTATTTTAAGGCATAGATGATGCAGGAAGAAACTACGTATTTTTAGAGACAAGAGAGATTAGTGATAAATTGCTAGAAATTACAAGGGTGAGTAATGAGTGGTAGGCTGAGTTCCACAAGTGGGTGAGTTATGAGTTGCATGAAACTAAAGGCATTATTATGGACAGGACAAGAAGATTACGGTTGAAGTCACCTATGCTTATAACATTTTTGTATGTTGCTTACTGTGGTGGTTATGTCATGTAAGAAGGTTTTGAATTTATTCAGAGAAGATGGTGGAAAAAATGTTTGCCATTTCATGATGCAATGTGTACTTGGAGGAGAAGTGTAATTTAGTCAGTAGTCAGACTGGAAAGTAGTCAGAGGAGAGTTTAGATTGGCTATGAGCTGAACTTGTAAGTGTAGTTTCAAAAAGAAGAGCATCCACCTCTATTTCTGGAAACTTGTCTGGCATTCATGAGGAAGTTATATCCAGGGCAAAAGTGTTAGATATGGCAGTTATGCTTCACTTGATCCAGGATTCAGTAACATACACAAGGCTGGGGTTGTGTTGTGTGATGATAGCATTTTATTTCATGAGCTCTGAGAATTTATAATGAAACAACATGAGTGTGCAGGACCAAGGTCACTTTCAATGTTTCTTCTTCAGAGTAGTAATACCCATTTGTTAAGTAAGTAGGCCCTCAGGCACCAAGTCCCTTTCAGGGGCATCTCAGGAGCCATGTCTACTTAAATGACTCATTGAAGGTCACACAGTAGGCAAATGAGGGCTCTAGGAATTGAACCCTGTACCACAGGAACTACAGCTTAACCCTCTATGTCAACTGTCAGCATAACAGTGGTGTCTTTGTAAAGATATGTGGATCACTAGTGATATCTGCATTGCTTACTGTACTTATTTCCTTGTTTCACTTGAAAGAAAGTTACTGTTTGTCGTTTTTGCATTTAAGTTACCTGTAACACATTGCACTTAAGTTACCTGGCACTTGCTCACTAAAGCAATTATATAAGTCAGCACTAAAAATTAAAAGCACTACACCCTCACTCCCCACTGGCCATGGTTTTCAATTATTAAGGAATTCCCAATATTATTCTAGCATGTCCAAAGGTCAGTTGTCAATCTCCTCTCCGATCCAGCTGGTGAATCTGGGAATCTTGAGGCAATGTTACAACTGCCTCATGTACACAGACAACCCTCTCCTCCTCCCAACAAATTCCAACACATGTGAGAGATGCAACCATATAGCCAAACTGGAGGCTAAGCTCTCTCAACTCAGTACTGGCATAACCAGTCAGGAGGAGAAGGAAACCACACTCACTACAATTCCAGTCTCACATAGACCTACCACGACAGCAAACCAAACACATAATCACACAAAAACATACTCGGAGGCTTTAAATAAAGATCTGCCGAAGCAGCAGAGACCTCCAAAGCAGACACCCAAGCAGCCGCTACCCCAAAACAAAACACGTGCAACACATATCTCACAAAGCCAGTCTGCCAAACAGTCATAGCCCTTAAGACTAAACAACACACCTGATACACTTGTAATAGGTGACTCTATCGTCAGGCACACTGACATCCCGCTCACCAGGCTGAACAAGGAGAGGGTCATGGTGAGCAGCCTGTCGGGCACTAGGATCCGCCACATAACACAAGCACTCAGGTCACTCCAAGGCAAGTACAAATATGACTCAGTCATTGTCCATGCTGGTGTGAATGACCTGAGACGTACCTCCCTGGACTACATGAAAAGAGACATAAAGGAGCTCTCTGAGCATGTAGCCCAGGCCGGTATGACCCTGACCTTGAGTAGCATCTTACCCTCACCAAGAATGATGCCACAATATGAAGACAAGATGATCAATTTCAACAATTGGCTTAAGTACTGGTGTCATTCAAAGGGGATCCAATGCCTGTCAGCTTGGGATGATATGCTCGACAAGCCACGATGCTTCGCTAGGGACGGCTGGCACCTGTCACCCCTGGGCTTTCGGATATTGGCAAAGGCTCTTGCTACCCCCATAGTGCCTTTTTTAGGCAAGGCTCAAAAGACAAACCCAGCTCTATAGGTATCACAAGGGATAAGAAACTAAGAGTAATGCTACTCAATGCCAGAAGTCTAAACCTCAAGATGCATGCACTCAAAACTCTCCTTAGCATGGAGAACATCGATATCTGTGCAGTAACAGAAACCTGGTTCAGGGCTCCCGAGAGCACCCCAGCACTACCAGGTTATACCTCATACCATGCTTTTCGGCCCCAAAACTTGGACCGAACCACAAAAGGAGGGGGAGTATCGATATTCACCAAAGATACCCACACCTCCAGGTTGGTGGCAAAGCACGAAGCATCAGAGACTATCCATGTGCAACTAACAGTGGGTAAAACTGCCTTCCAGTTTATAGCCTGCTACAGACCACCCTCCCAAACCCAGGAACCCCACTCAGCCTTCCTGAGAACACTGGAAAATATGAAGGTCTCTCCAAACACCATTATATTGGGTGACTTCAACTACCCAAACATAGACTGGGAGCATTACTCTAGCTCCAACACCCTATCCCAAAGGTTCCTAGAATTTATAAACTCAAATGCTATGGAACAACTTGTTACCACTCCCACAAGAGGGAAAAACATACTGGACCTGATCATCACCAACATGGGGACTCTATGCTCCAGACCAGAAGTGTATCCCTCACTGGTAAGATCAGACCATAAACTAATCTCACTGGATATTCACATGCCGATCCCACCCCCTGCCCAGAAAACCGCAGTGAAAAACTTCTCTAAAGCAAATTTCACACTCCTCAAAACTGAGGTGGAATCCTTCAAAGCCCCCGGGCCTGTGGAAAATACGGCCCAAACCACAGAATCCTTTATAAACGCATTCTATGAACACCTTCAGGAATGCATGGATCATGCGATCCCAAATAAAACCAAGACCCAATCCTCCAAAGGCAGACATCCTGTCTGGTGGACCCCAGCCATAAACAAACTATACAATAGAAGGAGGAAGCTACTAAATGATAGAGCAAAATCCCAAAAAGGGAAGGCATCACTGATCAGTATTAGCAAAAAACTACGGGCACACATAAAATTGTCTAAGGCCAGCTTCGAGAGAAAAATTGCACAGGACACTAAGGATAATCACAAGGCTTTCTTTAGTTATGTTAGGAACCTGGGTGGTAATTCCCAGATATGCTCAGAATTAGTCCAAAATGACAAAAAATACACCGAACCCACAGACATTGCCAACATCCTAGCTGACAGGTTCAGTGCAAACTTCTCCCCCCCCCTCCCCACCAAAACGGCAAATATCTATCCCAGCAGAGTGCTTCCCCCCTGACATCTCAGATGCTCAGGTAAGAGCCGCCCTCTCCAAAGCAAAAAACACAGCATCAATGGGACCAGATGATGTCCCGGGCTGCATCCTACATGAACTCCAAGAAGAGCTAAACCCAAACATAAAACTACTGTTCAATCTCAGCCTTACTACAGGATATGTGCCCAAAGAGTGGCGTACAGCAACAGTGGTCCCTTTCCATAAAGGTGGTGCCTCAACGGATCCTGGAAATTATCGCCCCATAAGCCTGACTAGCTTGGTCTGCAAAGCTATGGAAAGGATCATCATGGACCTCATAAATAAAGATATTGGGGACCTTACCCACAGCTAGGACAGCTGTTTAATCATAGTCTTACCTCTGGATACGTACCCAGGGAGTGGCGCACTGCAACTGTGGTCCCACTTCACAAAGGCGGTGCCTCCACCGACCCTGGAAATTACCGGCCCATTAGCTTGACAAGCCTTATCTGCAAAGCCATGGAGAGGATCATAATGGACCTCATAAATAAAGACATAGGGAATTTGCAGACTTTGGATCCATCCCAGTTTGGCTTTGTCAAAGGCAGATCATGCCTTCTAAACTTGGTTGACTTTTTCGAAACAGTCACCAAAGCCATTGATGAGGGAAAGGCAGTCCATTCAGCCTACCTCGATCTGGCGAAGGCCTTTGATACAATACCCCACTCGGGTATCATTGAAAAACTCATCAGCTTAAATGTTAACCCATACATCACAAGATGGGTTGCAAACTGGCTGAGTGACAGAACCCACAGGGTCAGAGTTGCTGGCGCCATGTCAGACTCAAAGCCTGTCACAAGTGGTGTACCACAGGGCTCAGTCCTGGGCCCACTCTTGTTTGGCATCTACTTTTCAAGTACAAGCAAACACAGGAGGGTTATGGCTGACAAAGTTTGCAGATGACTGCAAACTGGGCGCCATAGTAGAAAACACATCTGACACAGATATCCTTCAGAAGGGTCTCACAGAAACGGATAACTGGTGCCAGAGCCATGGCCTAAAGTTAAATGCCAAAAATGCATAGTCATACCCTTCGGGAAAAACAAGGTTACCCCTAGCTACCAAATAGGTGGCAATCCACTGAGTACAGAAGAAGTTATCAGGGACCTGGGGACCCAGGTTGATAGTAGTCTGTCATTCGACACCCATGTAGCTAAAGTAGTTAGGAAGACCTTCTACATTGCCCACCTTATCATGAAGGGATTCTCATCTAGATCAAGGGAGGTCATAGTCTCCCTATACTCATCACTCATCAGACCAATGATTGAGTACAATGCCCCATTCGGAATGTATCTGACCCGACACTTGCAGCAGCTGGAGAGGCCACAAAAGTTCCTCACCAAAAGGATAAAGGGTCTCAAACATCTGTCCTATGCTGCCCGACTGAAAGAACTCCAGCTCTATTCAGTCGCCACCGCTTGCTCAGAGGTGACCTTTGCCTAACATACAAGGCCATGTCAAACCCAGATTTGATGAATATGCTTCACCTCAAAAATCTAGATCCGTCAGAGCCACAAGGGCGGAGACTTAAACCTCGACACGGCTATTAATAGGACGTGCTGGAGGGATAGATTCATCACCCAAAGACTCCCTATGCTGTGGAATAAAATCCCGGTATATGTGAGGCAGAGCACCTCGCTGGCCTTGTTCAAGAGAAATCTTGACCAATGGATGGGAGATCGCAGATATACCCCAGGGATTACCTCAGTGTCACTGCTCAACAGAGGCACAGCAAAATAATGGGTATAGTTCCCCATACTAAAGGGGTGGCGAAAGCCACAAAACTATGGGCTAGGCTTGTAAATGCCCTCGGGCAGATAGCCTAGTATGAACCTATGAACCTATGAACCTACAAACACTGGATTCTACCCAGTTCGGCTTTGTTAAGGGCAGATCCTGCCTCTTAAACCTGGTTGATTTCTTTGAAACAGTCACCAAGGCCATTGACGAGGGGAAGGTGGTCCACACAGCCTACCTGGACCTCGCAAAAGCTTTCGATACAATACCCCACTCGGGCATTATAGATAAGCTCCCCAGCTTAAATATAAACCCCTATGTCACTAGATGGATTGCAAACTGGCTCAAGGACAGAGCCCACATGGTTAGAATTGCTGGAGCCATGTCAGACTCCAAACCAGTTACAAGTGGTGTCCCACAAGGCACAGTCCTGGGACCTCTCTTGTTTGGTATATATTTCTTGCAAGTACAGGCCAACATGGAAGGACTGTGGCTGACCAAGTTCGCAGATGACTGCAAACTGGGCGCCATAATCGACTCTCCAGCCGACACAAGCATCCTCCAAAAGGGCCTCATAGAAACAGACAACTGGTGCCAGAGCCATGGCCTCAAGCTAAATGCCAAAAAGTGTATAGTCATCCCCTTTGGCAAAAACAAAGTGCCCACAAATTACCACATAGGTGGTAATCCATTAAGTACAGAAGAAGTAATTAGGGACCTGGGGACCCAAATTGATAGCAATCTCTCATTTGACAACCACATGGCCAAAGTGGTTAGAAAAACATTTTATATAGCCCACCTAATCATGAAGGGATTCACATCTAGATCAGGGAGGTCATCGTGCCTCTTTACTCATCCCTCATCAGGCCCATAATTGAGTACAATGCCCCTTTGGGATGTACCTTACCAGACACCTGCAGCAACTGGAAAGACCCCAAAAGTACCTCACCAAGAGGATCAAAGGGCTCAAACAGATGCCATATGCTGCCTGGTTAAAGAAACTCCAGCTCTACTCAGTGGCATACCGCCTGTTCAGAGGCGATCTGTGCCTGACGATAAAGCCATGTCCAACCCGGAATTAATGGACATGCTGCACCTCAGAAAATCCAAATCCCATCGAGCTACGCTCGAGAGACTTGAACCTCAGCACTGAAATAAATAGGACATGCTGGAGGGACAGATTCATAACCCAGAGGCTCCCTTCACTCTGGAATAAAATCCCAGTCCAGGTTAGGCAGAGTCCCTCATTGACTCTCTTCAAGAGGAATCTTGATGAGTGGATGGGAGATCATAGGTTTACCCCGGGTATCACTTCTGTGTCACTGTTAGACAGAGGCACAGTATACTAACCTCGAAAAAGGGCATAGCAAAATAAATTAAAAATGGGTGTCGAAAGCCAAACACATTCTGGCTAGGCTTATAAATGCCCTAGGGCAGATAGCCTAGTATGAACCTATGAACCTATATTTACATAGTAGTAGTAGTAAATGCTTAGATATGGACATCTGTATGTGAAGAGAAGACAAGATAGATGGCATTGGCTTAGGTGAGTGAACGTTAGTGTGATAGTGATACCAGGGAGTAGGATAATGAAGAGTGAGGATGGATGTGGTATGAAGTGTGAGATGGATTATGAAAGACCACTCGGAAGTGTTAGATCTGTTTCCTGTAATGAAGAAATGTTTGGATGCCAACCAGTGGCAGGACAGCCTAATATACGTAATGCATGACACTGTTTAAACATTGCAGTTTCAGGTGTGAAACATGGCAGCCCAGTACTTGTGTATGTGTTGGTAGTAAAATGTATTACAGCAACTCCAAGTCCATTATTTTGTGTGTGAAATTACAGATATCCCAGTCCGAGCCATAAGCTGACCTGAGCATATGCAGTGCTGCCTGCATGTGCCCAGGTATATGGACAATGCTACCTAGACCTTAACGTGGAGCTTTGCCAGTCACCCAACATAACAAGTGATTCATGAACAATTTGGTGCTGAAGTCGTATTTGCATAACCACCACATCCTGGCACCCAAATTTACATAATGTATGTTTATTAGAAGGCACAGAACCCCACTGTGCTACAGAAGAAGTTGTGGAGTAGATATTTCGGAGCCTGCAACAGCAGTATATTGCATGTCTTGCATCTGCTACTACTGCTACTTCAGCTTTAATAAGGTTAGTCCTAACTTTTTCAGATGGATTTCTTCAATGCACTGTCAGAGATGCTGGGTAGGCAGATTGGTGTGATGAGGGAGATGATTTTACAGAATTGCAATTGCCTAGACATAGCAAGGCCCTGCTGTCTCTAATTATGGTGGCTGCCAAAAAGGCAATTACTAGAAAATGGAAATGAAAACCTAAATCAACTATATTAGAAGTAGTGACTATAGTAACAGGAATAAAACAACTGGAATTGAGATATTTAGAAAAAAGTAGGAGTAAACTGCATAGGAAAAAATGGGAATTGTGGGAACGATACATACATGAAAGGAATGAGGTTTAAAAGAAGCAGGACTTAATTGAGCTATGTAATGTTTGACCGAAAATGATTGGGTAGATTATAAGTGTTTTAATGTTAGCAACTGGTAGTGTGTGTCAGTATGATTTGTGATGTAAAATGCTTGCAACTAGGGTTGCGTCGGTGTGGTTTGTTTTCATTTATATAAATACATGATTGCTTACGTCATAAGTGATGGTTTAATAATGGTGTTTCTTGTTTAAAAACAGGGGCAGGAATTGAATAATTTATGTAATGTTGCTTAGGTTATGTGATATCACAATATGTGTGAAGCATAATGTTTGTTAATTTTAACTTGTTAATAAAGTTTAATTACTTTTATATCAATTTAAATGTGCCTATGTCATAATGTGTACTGTTAGCTGCTGTGCTAATTAGCCAAATATATAGCTGTGACAATACTTTCATCGGTTATAGACAAAAGTGTAGAGAGAGGAGTGCCTGTTAGGATAGGTAATTGTTGAGCTGAAGGATTGTTTAGCCTAAAGGGAAACACACCCATCTGCAATTACCTGGAGCACATGTGGAACTCATAATGCCTGGCTTTGTAAAATGTCATATATCTTATATGAATGCAACACTTGCCAAACATTTTTAACAATGATCATTTTGGGGAGTGTCAATGGTAAAGTTGTCATACTGTGGGGAACATTTGGTCAGTAATGTTATATGCTTGGCATAGGATAAATTGTATGTCTTCACAGATATAAATGTGGGACAGAAGAGCAGCATGGTACATGGACATGGGGAGAGCAGTATTATAAGGAATTTTTGGGCCACTCACAGCTTAGATTTACATAATACTGTTTTTCATACCTACAAATTAATATGTCAAAAAATAATAAAGTGGAAACACACTGCTGACACTGCAGGAAAAACTACCAGGAATGTAAAGTTCTTGGACACAGAAAATGAGGTGCTAATTCAGACCTCTGCCTCCATGTCTGATGGTTCTTTGGGCATGATGCTGCTAACTGGGCTTACCTGGACTGTACCTTGAAACACCTTGGGTGGACATTAATGTTGTCATTGGCCAGGACTATCCCATATACAATGGTCCACCTCAGGACCACTGACACGATCTGTCTCCCTGGCAGAACAAGGTAGTCAATGGGTGGTGGGTCATCAATCAAACCAATTCTGACAGAGATAAAGGAATTTCTGGCCATTATCAAAGGCAGTGATACCTCACACGCGCCTGCAGTGTGGTGCTGGATATTGAAGTAGTGCTTCACTGGGCATCCAGAAGTCTGACAAAAGATGCACTGATATAGCTCTTCCTCTATAGCAACACACTTAAATCCTTGCAATCCATTAGTCAGTGGCCAGGTTAGTAATGTAGTCTGATTTGTGTTATACAAGAACATTTGGGATTCCATCTGCACAACCCTATGCACAAAGTATTATTTTAATGTTTATTTTTCAAATGCTAGTTTTCCTACACCTGCGTATAAGGCATATATGTGGTATTGGATTAAACTTGCACATCATATTGTCTTTCTTGTGGTCCTAGGTGATTTGCTATCCAGCACTACCATGGTGGAACTGCTACCACCAGATGATGAAGCTGCCACTATCTCCAATGATGATGGAGGAGACGAGCTGGCAGAGTCAGGTAGTATAATGTGTGTGTGTTTGTGTGTGTGTTTTGGGTACAGGGAATGCAACTACTGCATCCCTTATAAGATCATGGATAGACAAGTGGGTAGTCGCTGGTTCTCAGTGAGGACATGACCCTTCCTCTGAAGTTGGTATTTAAATAGTCAGTACCCAGCATATGTGCAGAGCCATAATAGAGGCATATGCTTGTACAACCACAGCTATATGGGAGTTAGTTAGGCTAATGCAGTGTGTACAAGTTGACATGTGTGAGACCTTGCCCAGAATGTGCGATTGTTTTCATAGACTAAATCTCCTACCAGAACATGCAATGTCCTCTCAAGCTCACCTGCTGTGCATGAGGTGCCATCAGTGCAGCTGCACCACTGCTACATCAACAGATTATGGCCATCATGGTCATGGATGACTTAAATTGCATACACACAATGCTAGCACTTCCACTGTTATATCTGTTATGGAGGTGTCTATGCCTGGGAGAGGATGTCCCTGGTGTAATGGCTTTCATTGCACTGTCCTGTCTGGTAACAGGCATTGATCACAGTCACACAGCATGTCACCATCTTACCTGAGCCATGGTACAATCAGAACCATTTCTGGTAGAGCCAGCTTGGGTGGGCAGATTTGTGCACATGATGATCATCTCTCTACCCTCATGTCATGGACTTGTCCAGTAGCTCAATATGCAATGCTGCAACGACTGATAAGGCTATGTCCCTGTGGACACCGAGTCACACCACCACCTTCAGTACATCACACACATACACATTTCCCATGATGTGGTCCTTCACAAAGCCTTTCATACTAAGCCCTCCCAATCACAGCACATACATACAATAGTACTCTTTCTTATTATTGTCCTTAGCACTCACACATCTCCTGTGAAAGGCATCCACATATGTGCTTCTTCCCCCACAAGCACAGATGATGATGACTGTGTCCTGTGTTTTGTACAGCATTAAAACTAACAAGTATTTGTATGAAATCTGGAAATCAAGGCTGAAACAAAGTAGAATTTATTACAAACCCAAGTAAGAACTCAAATTACAAGTTAAAAGCTTTTGTCCAAAGAACAAGGACTTCTTCAGAACTAGTACACTTCAAAAGACCTCACTTTAAATACCTACTAATTTGTTTAATTAACCAATCAACATTCACTTTAAAAACACCATCCCTTAACTTGACTATAACACTTTGTTTTTCATGCAAATACATAAAAAAATATTATTTTATTGCTATGCATAAGTATTTCTTATTACAACCGTAATGAAAAACATTTTTATATGAAACATTTTTTTTTTAATTATTTTAAAATTTTTTCAGAAGACCTGATCATAACTTTGCTGCTCCCATTTTAAGTACTGAACTGATTGAGATGTAGTCATTGACACCTGGCTTAGATACTGCATCTAGCCTCAATTGCCAGAAGAGCTCTCTGTATTCGAGACAATTCTCCCATGGTCCCCCCTGACATCGTGGGGAACTATTTTCAGAATACCAAAGGCAAATTTCCTAAACCCCTCACATTCAATGGAATGTCTGTATAGGACATTATTGGGGTTGGCCTTCCTAATGTCATAAAGGTGTTCATTAATCATTTTGGAAAGCTTCCTTTCAGTTTTTCCCACGTAAAATGAGTGATAGTGGTTAGATATACAAACTTGTTGAATTACTCTCCCCCTTGTTGAATGAGACGGTTGTTTGAGTCACGTTCATCAAAACTGCCTGTTCCTTCTCCAAGATATACGGACAAAAGTTACATCTGCCACATTTCCTAGTCCCTTTCCTTACAATGACTTTCCCTTTTTCTAATAATTATTGTGTACTTTATGAATAAAAGTAGGTTTTTCACAAAGGTGTTGGTAAAGTTCATTATCAGTTTTCAAAGTAGCCCAGTTTTGTAAAATGATGTTCCTAACTTTCTGACTCAACGCATCATATTTAATTGCTATACCCTGCTGGAAATTACTAAAAACAGATAGCTTGTTGGTACCTATAACCTTTAAGATCTCCAGTTGGCCTTGTATGCACTTATATCTTAAATTCCTGTTTTCCATCACTTCCTTCTTTACCAATGTCAGTAAATCCATGGGGGTACCCTCTTTCTGAGAACATGGCCATCATAGAGTTAATTTCCTTCTATAGCAGTTCATCATCCTAGGTCATTCTAGCTGCTCTAATAAACTGACCTTTGACTAAATTCCTTTTACAGTACTTTGGATGACTACTATTGAAATGAAGGCAACTATTCAAAAATGTTTCCTTCCTATGACTTTAACTTCCCTTCTTCCCATGAAAGATGGACATCCAGAAATGTATGCTTTTTTTCATTCTTACAATGTGTAAACCTTAAAAAATCAGTAGTGTCAGTCAAGTAATCCATAAAGGCTTCTATCTCGTTGAGGTCCCCTTTCTATACGTATATCATAGCATCTAAAAATCTAACATAAAATGACCATAGTGATAAAAAACTAGAATTGCAAATATTTTTTTTCTCCCAGTGTAACATAATTAAGTTGGCAAAAATAGGGGTGCAAGCCACCCCCATCCACTAATTTGCTTGTAATATTCACCTTCAAAATACAGGTAGTTGTTATTCAAAACAAGTCCCATTAAATCCACCAAGAAATGAGTCTCACTAGCTTCAAATAAATGCTAAAAAATGACCACAGGTGGCAAGACAAATCCAAGGAATAAAATATAATCCACAGAGACAAGTTTTAATTCATAACAACAAGTAGTGTAAGTGTTTTCATATTGCTTCTGTGAGCAAGACTTCATCAGACAAACAGAACCAATCATGTAAAATATGAGAATTCAACTCCAATAAGGGTTTCAACTTTCTATCAATAAACACAGCTAAAGGGTACATCTAGGAATCTTGGGCCACAACTATTAACCTATATGCAGGGTCAATTACATTCTTGTGCACCTTTGATATACTGAATATGGAAGGAATGAGTGGGTTTTTATTAATCAGAAAATCCAATGTATTGGGAGTAATAACAGCTTGTAAGCAAGCATCCTCTAAAACCAAATCTATTCTTCTGTAAGCAACATTAATCTCATTTTTTGATACTGGCAAATAATGTTTACTATCCAAAAGCATATCAAATATGTTCTTAATGCAATCTACTTGCATTGCCACCATCACCCCCCTTATTGGGCTTCATTACCCTAAGGGTTTTATCAATAGTGATCAATAGATAATTCATCTAACAATATATGTTCTTTTGTTGTCAAATTGTAAAAAAAATGTATTCTTGTCCTTAAATAATGCATACAAATCTCTTTCGCAAACTTTCTTAAAAATATACAGTGTTCTATATAATGGGGGGATTATAAGTACTTTTTCTCCTTATAGTTGCCCTGTTATGTGTTGACAATTCTCTTTGTTTAAAAAAGACAAATTCTTGATGTTGCAATTTCTATTAATGATGAGACTGGGCTAAATACCAATGTTTATAGGAAGGAATGTTGGAAAAATGCTATTTTACAATATAGTAGTATGCATCCAAGACATATCTTCCATAATATTGTTAAAAATCAATATACCAGGATTTCTAGAATATGTAGTAATGAAACAGAAAGAAATAGACAACTTGGCGTTATGAGTGATTTATTTTTAGCAAGAGGTTATCCTCCCAATTTGATAGAGACCATTAATAAGGAATTCATTACAAAGGTTAGTACCATCAGATCTAATTTAGACAAACAATCTTTGAATAGACAAGGGAACATCAAGACCTCTAGCATAAGACATAAAGTCAGCTTTAAGGTAAATAGATCTAAAGTTCCATTTACAACCAGATTTACCAATGATAATTATAATATTACAGGTATAATAAAGAAGAACTGGAATATTTTAACTATAAATCCTGATATTAAGGCATTGATAGGTAATACCCCTATGTTCTGCTATAGAAATAGCAAACATTTGAAAAGACTTATATGTAAGGAAAGATTAGCTCCAGGTTTTGATAGTGGTAAGAGTTTACAAGTAGGGACTAAGCCTTGTAATAAATGTAATATGTGTATTTATATTACTAAAGACATAGACTTTGAAGTACCTGACCTGAATTATCACTATCATTTTAAAATAAATACTACATGTGATACTGTTAATGTGATTTATTTAGCTACATGTCAAAAATGCGATGCCTATTATGTAGGCTTGACTTCAAGAAGATTAAGAGATTGCATTTATAATCATATTTATGAAATAAGGAAACAAATTTTAACCAATGCCTTAGCTAAACATATTAGTTTATGTCATGATCATAGTTTTAAGTTTCGAGTGATAGAAGTAGTTAAACGAAATAAGAAAAACGGTGACAATATGTTACACCTTGAGAATGTAGAACTTCAATGGATCTTAAGATTAAAGGCCCACATAACACCAGGACTTAATAGTTCAGTTAGTATTAAACCTGTTTTGGCCTCACGATAGTAGCTTCAAGATTAGTTAATTATTTTATAATAAAAAGTGTTTTTGAAGAATACTTTCAAAATATAAAGTGCCAGATGTATATTATCTTAATCTAATTTTTGTCTATATTTATTGTCTATATATTTATTTATATATTATAAAAATGATTGGTAACACTGTGTGTATATATATATATATATATATATATATATATATATATATATGTTCTCCATAAAAACATTATACCTTATATTACATATATATTAATTGGTATATCCTTTTATTTTAAATTAATAAATAGGATGTTACTATTATGATAAAGACTAGAACCATATGTTATTATTTGACCTATATAAGTAGTTACCTTAGTATTTAATTCATTTATTTTGAATAGTGAAACAGAGACAATTAGGTTTAGAAAAAATTTTCTCATGAAAGTTTACTTCTCTTTTTAATTAAAAATTTTTGAATGGATGAAGTATTAATGAGACTAAGTTAGTATTTTTATATGTCTATAGGTCTTTATAAAGTGACATCATGCTTAATTAATATCAAATATGCATATAATTTTATTAGATATGTTTTTTGTTAGATATTCATATTTAAATAAGTGAGTTTAGTATTGGGTTATTATAATTTTTCAATTTTTTGATTGTATATATCTTGGAAGTGCGACTATGTCTTTAAAAAACAACTAATGCACATATATCAACCGTTTAATTGTTTGGAAAGAGCGGGAAATTAAGTCACTTAATGACTTGATTATGAAATTAGAATTGCTATATAAAAATGGCTGTATTTTTCTACATAAATTGTAACCTGAAGAAGCATACTTGTGTGTATGCGAAAGCGCTTGTTTTTTCTGGAATAAACTGTTTGTTTTTTATTATATCGTGGAGGTACTTGTTTGGTGTTCCTAAGTACTTTTCTCCTTATAGTTGACCTGTTATGTGTTGACAATTCTCTTTGTTTAAAAAAGACAAATTCAGTTTCCTAATAAATAACTTCAAATCCAGAATAACCTCTGCAACATCACTTTTGTATCTAGGAACAAATCTAAACCCTTTTTCAAACAATTTAAAATATGATATGTCTATCTCACTGTCAATGGAGTTAAAAATGTGGAAGCCATTATGTGTAAGCATTTTCCCACCAAATTCAACCTCTATGGGTCTGTTGAGATGGTCAAGGGTAATTCTTGCCTTTTTACACAACTGAAACCCTCCCTCTGGGATATGTCTTGTCCCCTCAGCCACTGCCTTGTGTCATATTGAAAGTTTGACCCCTCCCCTAAGGCTCTTGATTCTCTCTGATCTCCTGGGGTCTGGGTGGGGGTGATTTGACAGGTCTATGTTAAATATTCGAACATCCAAAATGTCGAACATTACATGGTCAAGACCAAATGTTTGACATTTGGATGTTCGAATATCATAAAAAAAAAAAAAAGAAAAAAAGAAAAACACATCTTAACAGTGCGAGAAGGGGGGCAAGCCCCCCTGCACCCCCCACCCCCCTACTTATATATACCAACTCCGAGACCACACTGCAGTGCAGAAAAGGGAAATTCTTCCTATCTGCACCATATGGAGCTGTTGAAAGTCAGTCTTCGAACACTTGCAATTTCGAACGTTTGGTCTCGGCCATGTAATGTTCGAAATTGTGAGCATTCGAAGAATTGACATAAACCCGAGTTGACTACATATCCCCTCCCTAAAGGGATGTTATGAGGGTCTAGGTTCTCGTGACACACTTGTGTATTAGGGTGTTCATTTCGTGCAATTACCTGTTGGTTTTATAGGTTTTTTATTTTGTACGAGTGCACGCTTTTCAAGCTTGTTATTAGTTTTGTACAGCATTACTTGGGGTTCCAATGTTTGATACACAGGTAAACATAGCTGGTGTTTGTTTTGCATTCATTAGTTGTACTGTAGTGTGTCTGCTTTACTCTGCTTTGCTATGTGTTGAAGCTATGTGCAGGCAGCTGCCTCTTTGCTGGTGTCTCAATATACTGCACTTGTCTCCTAATAACATGTTTATCTTCAGCTGAATGTTCCCCCACTGACTCTTTATCTAGCAAAACCTCCACTGCCAGGTATGCAGTAGAATGCTTCTCATGCAACTGCCCTCCTGCTGTGACTGCATTCTCAGTATGATATTGTGTAACATTGTACATACTGTAAATATTTTTGCACATATGCCAGGATTATACTGCGGGACATAACCAGATGAATCTAGACAGTGAAAGAGTGCCTTCAGCAGCCCAAACACAGCTCAAACATGTTTCTATGTTTCTTCATTGCAAATGGGAATTGTACTCCTTGTCAAATTAATTTTGTGGATTTTTGATGGGTATCATCAGCCAGGGTTCCAGGGTATATCCAGCATCACCAATAAGTTGGCTCAGGGGGAAATCACCCTTGCGAAATGTCGGTGCTGTGCACAAGTGTGCCATTTGTGGGAGTCATGATAACTGCCTTGGTTGTCTGCATGCACATTGTAAATGACTATCTGGCAGTTGATGGAGGAATACCTTTTATGGTTCACATACCTCCTTCTCAGGTCAACAGGTGAAGCCTTTTATTTCAATGTGGGTGCAGACTGTGGCCCCCAGTACCACAGGGAAATGGGCTATATCATAGAATTCCCACATGATGTTGCCTCTCTGCATTGTGGTATGTGGAATCCACATGTGCTCCTATACATGCTGAAATATAGCATCAAGAAAATAAGAGCGTATTTTTAAGGCAAATGCATGAGATACCCCATTATATCCCCAATAGATCACTGAAAGGTCCCTGTAACTAGTATACATAAAGCCATACATATCTTGGTTTCGACTGGGATTAGTATTCCATAACTCCTTTGCAGTACAGTTGAAGTTGACACATTTCCACTATGTCTTGCATGGTCGGTCTATCCACACAGTTGCAGTGCATAATGCCTGAGACAGTGCTCAGTGGTGACAGCACCCAGAGTGGCAAGTAATCTTTCCCTGTGTGTTAGCTAGCAGGACTGCAGTGGCCACCCCATCCTATCGCTTAGTTTTGTGTTTCCCACTCTTTTGTGTCCATGGGCACCCCTCTTGGCTGTTCCATCCTCCCTTCACCATTGTGTTCCTCCTTCATCACTGTGCTACCACTCACTCTGTCATGTCTGTCTTCTCCTCACTGTGCTACCACTCACCCTGTCAGTCATGTCTGTCTTCCTCTCACTGTGCTACCATTCACCCTGTCAGTCATGTCTGTCTTCCCCTCACTGTGCTACCACTCACCTTGTCAGTCATGTCTGCCTTCCCCTGCTACCTAATCTAACTCTGTCTTACCACCCTCTTACATCCCTTACTTCCTTCACCAACTTTCCCTCACTTTATTCATGAAAAATGAATACCTGTGCCTTAAAAAATATTTACCCCTCCCTCCTTCCCCACCTCTAGCCTGCGTATTCTTTAGTTGCTCACCTCCTCTGCTTGCTTCCTCTTTTTATCATTTTCCTAGTCTCTCATTTCTAACCTTTACTCTGGTCAATTTTTTTTTCATCTTACCTTTAAGCATCCCTGTGACCAGCAATTGCTCTAAAACCTGCTGGAAAGCACTAGTAATCCTTAAACTGATACAAGCACTCAACTCTCATTGTTAATAAGGAAAAATTAATCGTAAGCACTAAACAGCCTATAATTGCAAAATACCTTGTTAAGGTAAGGGAAAACAGCTCTTGTACTTTACAAAAAATAAAAAAAGCACCAAACCAGGCATGTCCAAGGGTCACAGAAAACCCTCTCCTCCTACCAGCCAACACTACAACCATGCAAGAGATGCAACTACATAGCCAAACTGGAAGCAAAGCTCTCTCCACCCAAGATTGTGCTGGACAGTCAAGAGGAGAAGGTTAACACCTGCACTACACCTCAAGCAGCACACAGCCCTTCTAAATCCACACCACCAAAATGCTCACATAGCAACACTAAACCCTCATATGCAGAGGCCCTTATCAGTAACTTGCCCAAGCAACAAGGACCTCCGAAGCTGAAACGCAAACAAACACCAATCACAACCAAAGTGTCTCATAGCTCACAACACCAGTGTGCCACCAAACAACAGCCCCAAAGGCAAGACAACGTACCCAACACTTTAGTCATAGGTGTCTGTATAGTCAGGCACACTGATGTCCCACTCACCAGGCTGAACAAGGAGTAAATTACAGTCAGCTGCCTGTCAGGTGCCAGGATCCGCCACATAACGCATGCACTCAAGTCACTCCACAACAAGGACAAATATGACTCTGTCATTGTCCATGTTGGAGTGAATAATTTGAGATGTACCTCCCTGGACTAAATAAAAAGAGACATGGAAGAGCTATTGGATCATGTGGCCCAGGTAGGTATGACCCTAGCCCTGAGTAGCATCCTGCCTTTGCCCAGAATGATACCACAGTATAAGGACAAAATGATTGACTTCAACAATTGGCTAAGCTTCTGGTGTCATTCAAAGGGGATCCAGTATCTGTCTGCCTGGGATGACATAATCGACAGACCACAATGCTTTGCCAGAGATGGCTGCACCATACGCCCCTGGGATTCAGGTTACTGGCTAATGCTCTTGCCACCCCTATAATGCCTTTTTTAGGCAAAGTTCAAAGGACAAAACTACCACCGTAACAGTTACAATCATTCAAAATCTGATGGTAATGCTACTCAATGCTTGAATTCTAAACCACAAAATGCATGCTGTCGAGGCACTCCTAAAAATGGAGAACATCGATATCTGTGCAGTAACTGAGACCTGGTTCAAGGCTCCAGAGAGCACCCCTGCAATATCAGGCTACAACTCTTACCACACTTTTCAATCACCAAACCAGGACCGAAACACTAAAGGTGGAGGAGTGTCCATATTCACCAAGGATATTCACACCACCAGGCTAGTTGCCCAACACAATGTGTCTGAAATTCTACAGGTGCAACTAACACTAGGTAATACTGCAATCCAAATTGTAACTTGCTACAGATCCCGCACCATGCACTAAGATTCTCACTACACCTTTCTAAACATACTGGAAAATATTAAGATACAACCAAACACCCTAATACTGGGTGATTTCAACTACTCTGCCATTAACTGGGAAAATTACTCGTGTACCAGCACCTTTGTCCAACGGTTCTTGGAATTCATAAATTCCAATGCCGTGAATCAACTAATCCATAGCCCCACCAGGGGCTTCAATATCCTAGACCTGGTCATTACCAACATGGGGAAATCGATGCTTCACATCTATGGTCATCGCCTCATTGGTCAGGTCTGACTATAAGCTAATCACCCTTGACATCCACATCCCTCCTCCAGCCCCCAATAAGGAAACTGCCGTAAAAAAACTTCTCCAAAGCCAACTTCATGCTACTCAAGTCAGAAGTGACAAACTTCATGACACCCATGCAGATGGGAACTATAAGTTCAACTGCTGAATCCTACACTAAGGCACTGCACAAGCACATCCACTCGTGCATGAATCGTGCCATCCTAAACAGAACCAAGATGCTCTCCTCCAAAAAAAGGAAGCCAATCTGGTGGCCCCCTGCCATAAACAAACTTTACAACAAAAGGAAGAAACTGTTGCAGAAAAGAGGAAAATCTCAGGATGGAAAAAACTCCCTTACCAGCCACAGTAAGAAGCTGAGATTCCTCTTAAAATCCTCCAAAGCTAGTTATGAAAATAAAATTGCCAAGGATTATAAAGACAACCACAAGGCATCCTATAGCTATGTCAAGAGTCTAAATGGCAATGCTCAGATCTGCTCTAAGCTACAACATAATGGCATTAAATATATTGATCCCAAGAATATTGCCAATATCCTGGCAGATCAATTAAGTGCCAAATTCACCCCCCCCCCACCCCCTAAAGGGCCAATCTCATTACTGAAAGATTGCCAAATTCCTGTAATAAAGGCCATACAGGTAAATACCGCACTCTCCAAAGCTAAGAATACAGCATCCATGGGACCAGATGACATCCTGGGCTGTGTACTACATGAACTACAAAATTAACTGGCACCTCACCTTAGTGTCATGTTTAAACATAGCCTCACCTCAGACTTCATTCCCACTGAGTGGCGCACAGCTACAGTTATCCCACTCCATAAGGAGGGATCCACCTTTGATCCTGGGAACTACCACCCCATCAGTCTGCTGAGCCTGATCTGCAAGGCCATGGAACGTATTATCATGGAACTTATAAACAAAGACATTGGCAACCTTCAAACACTGGACCCCACCCAGTTTGGGTTCGAGAAGGGCCGATCTTGCCTCCTGAACCTGATTAACATCTTTGAATCAGTCTTCAGAGCTGACGACGAGGGTAAGGCGGTCCACACAGCCTATCTGGACCTCACCAAGGCCTTCAGCACCATTCCCCACTCTGGAATCATAGATAAACTTACTAAGCTGGGCATTAATTCCCTATGTCACTCAATGGGTTGTCAACTGGCTTACTGACAGAATCCACACAGTAAAAGTAGCTGAATCCAAATCCAACTCCAGACAAGTGACAAGTGGAGCACCACAGGATTCAGTCCTGGGATCGCTCTTGTTTGGCATCTACTTCTCTGATGTACAGACCAACACTAAGGGACTCTGGCTAAGAAAGTTCACAGATGACTGCAAACTGGGAGCCATTATTGAATACCCAAATGATGTGGATATTCTACAAAAGGGCTTTACAGAAACAGATACTTGGTTCCAGAGCCATGGGCTCAAGCTCAATGCCAAGAAATGTATAGTTATCCCCTTTGGGAAAAAACATGTAGCCGTGAATTGCCACATAGGTGGCAGTACACTAAACACTGAAAGTGTGATAAGAGACTCGGGGACACAGGTGGACAGTGGTCTCAACTTCGATAACCACATCGCCACAACAGTCAGGAAATCCTTCTATGTGGCACACCTCTTCACTAAGGGCTTTTCTTCCAGAAAAAAGGAGGTCATTGTCCCACTGTACTCATCCCTCATTAGACCCATTATAGAATACAACACCCCATTTGGTATGTACCTCTCAAGACATCTGCAACAACTGGAAAAGACACAGAAATGCCTCACTAAAAGAATCAGAGGCCTAAAAAAATATGCCCTATGCTGACCATCTAAAAAAACTCCAGCTATAGTCTGTTGCATATCGTCTACTCAGAGGCGATCTCTGCTTAACATAGAAGACAATGTCAAACCCAGAGCTGTTGGACATGCTACACTTAAAGAAATCCCAATCCCTCAGAGCCACATGCTCCAGGGATCTAAACCTTGTCATCACAATGAACAAAACATGCTGGTGGGATAGGTTCCTGACTCAGAGACTCCCCAGACTCTGGAATAGACTGCCCATACATGTCAAGCAGAGCACCTCTTTGGCCCTTTTCAAAAGGAACCTTGATGATTGGATGGGAAATAGGAAATTCACCCCGGGGATCATGTCAGTCGCCCTGTTAGACAGAGGTCCAGGGAAGTAAATATTGTGGGAAAAATAGCCAGGGAATTGTTATGGCTAGGCTTGTATAGGCCCTAGGGCCGATAGCCTAGTACAAACCTATGAACCTATGAACCTATAAATGTATAAACACACCTCACACATGCCCATGTATGGCTTACAAATCATTTATCTTTTGTGATCATACTGCGAGTGACGGGTTGCAAAGATCACAGTTGATGCCCATCTACACCCGATGAGGACTGGCACTCCTCATTGATTATTAATTTTTAAGTACAATTGTCATCTGCTATGTATTTTGACCTTAGCTGCCATCAAACATGCAAATGTGCTGAGCATCATTACACTGAAATCTACATATACATCAAAGGATAAGGCCAGAGCCTTTAATGTGACTGTTTCTGTAGCTTAGTCTGTAAATTAAGTGCTTTGTACAGTGTAATTGAGGAGCACGGAGGGATTAAGACCCCTGAGGATTGAATGCTTTTTGTCTCTTTCATTCTGCAAATGTGTAAAAATCACCTGCTTTGACAGCTTTAGTCTGACTAATTCCATATTTCAGCAGGTACATGAAGTGCTTTATAAGGTGTGCTTAAGAATGACTGAGGGTTCAAGTACCCTCCATGTTGAATGGCTTTTCGATTTTTATTCTTTTATTCTGCAAGTGTGTAACAATTTCCTACTATGTGCTTCACTGATATATTTAGTATGACTGTTTCCATAGCTCAGCCTTTTAATGACATGATTTGCATGATGTAAGCTGAGATGGTTGAGGATTCAAGTTCCCTTTGGTTGTAACTCAACATATCATTGTTATAGTAGAGTGCTTGTTTCATAACTTTTTTATTACAGCACAGTTTCACTGGTCAGACTGCTGACATTATAACTGCTTTTGGTCATTTTATCTTGTTACTTTTATGTTAACACCCGTTATGTGTTTTCTTTTTACTTTATATTCAGCAATATCTGTGTGTCTCATAGTGCCTGCACAATTATTGTCCACATCCCTGATTGTAGTGCCATCTCCCTCTGTAGTCTCGTCTATGTTATGTTTGTTTCTGTGGCCTTACTAATTCCTCTTCAGTCCAATTTTAATGATACTTCGCTCACTGTCTTCCACAAGCATCTCCTCTGCATATATGAATCCTTCAGTTAAAAAAATACAGCAGCACACATAACTGTGTAGGATAGCTAGAAACCTTCTTTCCCTTGCTACTACTGTGCACATTGGATCATATTAAGTGCCCTTGATGCTTATGCTCGATCGATGGACACTATTGCTGCTTATATTTCTCTGCAGCTGCATCACAAGTCTTCAGGATCTTCCTGCAGGCCCCTGCTGCAGCCACAGTGAAGGCATTTCTTTAGCTGCTCATTATGCACACTTGCCTGGCTACTTTCATTGTTATGAGCATGGGAGATTATTGCGCATGTACAACAAACAGAGCAGAGTTGACCACAGTCACAAACAGATGTTGTGAACCCCCTTGATTGGCTGGAGCTAAATGCAAGCATAATAAATTCTATACCCAGTAGATGAAAGATGGTGCTATGATCACATTAAGTTTCAAGTAAAGCAATACCTGTGTAACCCATCAGTTCTATATGAGTTTTTGACAGAAAATAAATTAATGAAGCAACAAAGACTAAAGTCAACAAAGAAAAAGAGCAAGAGAAACCTCTGGTCAATATTCATAAAACACTGAGTGCCAAGAAAGTAGTCTATTGTACTCCAGAGGTTAGTCCCCTATACTAGCACCATACTGCTGGTGACAACAACTGATAAAACAATTAGTATTCAAACCAGCTAGTTACATCACAATCCAAAGCCAGAGTTTGAAAACCCATTAAAGAAACAGTGGAAAATAAATAGATGTTTCTCACGTCTTATGGACCTTGGGAAAATGCATCTAAAAGTCTATCAACATCTGAGAAATATAGAACAACAGGTAATTAAGCCTACCAAGCAAATAAATAAAAATGAATGTGACCAGCAATACTGAATCTATTCCAAGGGTAGCATAAAATGCTAAAAAGGCCTCAAAAAGGACAGATTTTTCCCAAATATGAAGTTTTAAAAGCATGGCAATGTGTAAGTAAGAACAGGCTCCTTGTTATTTGCGACATACAGGGGGAAGTTACTGACGTTTTGGCACAATTCTTGGAGCAAATGTTAACTAAACACTGAAGAACTTCTTGGAGAAAAATATCATTAGCATGTAGTTCCAATAGCATAAATATGTATCAGACCTCAGTACACAAAGAATTGCATGTGAAAAGCATGCACTTGGCAGTTAAAAGGATTGTAAATTTGTGTGAGAGAAATTATATCAGTTACATGTGTAGAGTGGTGTAGGGCACTACATACCCTGCTACTTTAAATGGTTTAAAGACAGTTCCCTAAGCAAACCTGTCTAAATATTGCTCCCTAACTTTCAAGTGATTTCCTCAGGAGGAAACTTAAAAAAGTGTTTATGAGTATATCCTGTTTGTGATGCACTAAACAAAATATTTTATGATTCTTCATTTGTTGATCAGCAGGCTAAACTAGGAAATAATTGTGGGATTTGGGTTTATTTATTAAATACAGAAAAAAAGTCATGGGCAGAGACGCGCGCACACACACACACACACACACACACACACACACACACACACACACACACACACACATACACATAAACGCGCATGCAATTGGCCACACTTTCTCCAAGTTGCTTTGACTTTAAGGGGACCACACTATACAAAGAGGCATGAGAGCTTTACTGTACCACATGCAGAAGAAAACAATAATCTAAATTTGAAAATTGTGCATTTAGCAGCAGTAGAATTCAAATGATTATGACATAGATGTCAAAGCAATGCAGAGCATGAATATTACATTTCATGAAGGCAAATTTAAAAAAATTATGGTTGGCATTGCTTTTTCCAGTAGCATTGATAAATCCACTTATAGGGCATGTCCTGCATGTTATACACTTTTCAGTAAGAGTTTATTTTTGTATGATGAGATATTCCAAAATCTGAATTTGGAAAAAAACGGATATTTTTATTATGGTTTTTGCTTTTATATTTTGCTAAATTGCTTTTTTTCAGAGTGCATGCGTGGCTATGTTTTTAGGCCTGTCATTTCAAAAGTGTTTGTTGCAGGAGAAAAAAGTTATAACGTACAGAAATATACAGTGACCGACACTGGGAGCTAAACTTTTGAGGAGAGGAATCTTCTGTGCCTGGACTGGGCTATCTATGTTGATCCCCCTTCCTGATGTTTCACCTGCTTTGAATAAGGAGATCCATACACCTCATTTGCTTATGATATATGGGCTTGTGGTCCAACTGTTACACCAGATTTGCTTTAGAATTCAGCCTTCCCTCTGGCAGCAGGAAGGAGTGACATTATTCTTGTTAGAGATATGAATTTCCCCTAGAAATATACCTTTTTGCAACTATTATATTAGGGGATATTACATCTCCCTATTAGGTTTAGAAACTTATAATATTCTACCATTCCTGACTATTTCCATCTCAATCTAGATTTACCAAACAGGTACAACATTTAAAAACAGATGTTTTGATATTCTCCGTCATGCCATCTATTCATGTATCACAATCTTTTTGCTGAAGTGAGGCAAAAACACTTTGGAATAAGAACAATTATAAGTAATTTTGTAGTGTCCATATCACTGTATTAAGACACATAGATTAAATACACTCTGGCATAAACAGGTATTTTAATTCAATATTGATTTCCCTATGTATGACACACTAAATGAACTGTATAAATACACATCTTGTAGATGCACAGATTGGTTGAATTCAGAATTAGCTTTGTTGCTTTAAGGGTAAATTTAATCTAACTGTACTTGAAGTGTATATCGGATAATCCTCGGTGTCTGCATATTCATTGTAATTGATTAATGTTCTGTAACTTGCAATGTAATTGAATTTTAATAGCTTTCACAGCAGAAATCATATTAAGCTCTGATGAGACTTGCTTGTATTTTCACGCTACATGAATATAACTGGGAGTGAAAAATGAAGCTTCGTGTATCTGCCAAATGATGCTAGGCTGGATAGTTTAATACTCATCAGAATATTGTACTGCCAGTGACACGGGTACTAGTAAAAATGTTTGGATGATATCAGACAGCTTTATTGACTAGTTTCACACAAATTCTACCAGATTTAAAGAATTCAAGAATAATTTATCTGCTTCTAGGTTACCAATGTATTCAAGCACCAGTTAGTACCAGGTAAAGCTTTACTATCTCCCTCCAAACATAACTTCCAATTCCCATTGCAGGGATGAGGAATTAGAAACAACAACCTCAAGGTGAGCTAAATTGTTGCAGTTTGTACCAAACACAGCTTCAAAATACTAATTTCCTATATTTTAGCTTTCATGTTTTGAAGTCACAGAGCAAGAAGGTTATAAAAATTGCAGTTTCTTCTGACTTGACAAAATAAGCGAGTACATGCAGTACATGTACTGCATAAAGATATAAAGCAAAAATCATCAGTAACTATAGTAAGACAGACAGTCAAATTAAGTGATTGTTATTCATGGGGATGTTGAGAGAAGAGAAAACGAGGCACGCACGGAAGACAATGGTGCTCGGTCCTATGTTTCGATGTTGAGAGAAGGGCAGGCACTTCATGGGTGAACACATTGGGCCAGTGGTGAGAAGTCAGTTTGAATAGATATGCCCAGTGTAAAAAAAAAAACGTGTAAGCAGGGAAATTGTCCTTCTCTCTTCAGCCAATAACAGACTGAACTATTAAGGATGTCCATGTATTGGGTGTGTTGGGTGGAATACTATATTAACTGACTGCTAATACTTCATGAAATTATTTTCTTTAAACAGCTAGATCTTGGATGGATGTTATATTAAAACAGACACGTACACTTGAAGAACTGCTGAAATTCCAGGTATGATTACAAAGGTCTAATCACCTACTTTGTGTTGATAAATAAATATTTTATTACTGAGTAATAATATTTGGGACACATGTATTTGACCTATTTGGTTCTTGCCATATTTTGATGTACTTAATGGTATTTATTATGACACTTAAATCATATATTAGACCTGTAATTGAGTATAACGCCCTATTTGGTATGTGCCTCTCCAAACACCTGCACCAACTAGAAAGGCCACAGAAATACCTCACAAAGAGAATCCATGGCCTGTTATGTGGAAAGGCTTAAATCACTATCACTTTATGTGGTATCATAGAGATCGCTCAGAGATGATCAGCGTCTTGCCTACAAGACAATATCAGACCCTGCCCTACTTGAGATGCTTCATGTCCATAAGTTTAACTCCTCACGCATTACTCACTTGATAGGCCTAAATCTAATAAGCGACATCAACAAAACCTGCTGGATTGACAGGATTGTCTCCCAGAGGCTGCCCCATCTCTAGAATAGACTTCCCATACATGTCAAACAGAGTACCTGGCTGACTCTCTTCAAGTACAACCTTGATGAGTGGATGGGAAACTACAAATTTGTTCCAGGGGTTCCACCTCTTATATTTTTATGCAACTAATCAATCAATACTCTCATGATATGTAACAACCGTGTACCATGATGATGCATTTTCCCTTAAGTATCAAACACAGTATATCACCTTCTAGTTTTCTTTCTACGTGTTATACAGCATTACCTATTTGTCCCTTCTGCCACTAAATTTGAATCATCAAATATCAGTTACATTTCCATATAACTGTTTGTCGCTCACTCTTTCTACTGAGGATGGTTTGGCTATGTCATTTAATATGTTATTTGCAAAGAACAACTGCCTTTTGGAAACTGCTGGATAATAATTTGCTAATTATTTTCATAAGTTGTGATAAATATCCTGGCTTGCTGATAGTCATAAAATGCAGTCTGTGGACTTTTCCTGTGCTGACACTCACATGACAGGAAGATTTCATATGGTAAAATGCATAAATGTAAGTGAAGTTCTGGACCACTTCAGTCACTTTTTCAGTAAAAGCATTTCTAGAAATAAGCCTAGAATAATATTTTGGACAGCCACATTGGAATTCATAGATAATTACACAATAGTACAACTCACATTGTAAACAGGTACTAAATTGTGCTTATACTTTAAAACGTCTGCATCTTATTAAAGGGGAAATTTCATGACAATGGACAATTAACTGAATAGTTTGAACAATTACTCACTTCAGCATCCTACCATCTGTTGCTAGCTGGAGCCACAAGCATTTAGCAGATGACATACAGCCAAACCCCCAACACACATGCAAACACAGATATATTCAGAAAACAGCTGAGAGTGATATACATACATCATCGCATCATCCCTAGCAGTAACACTGCACTGAATCTAGAAACGTGCTATTTTTCAGTAGTTTCTTCAAAATTACTGAAATGCTTTCGATTAGTTCAAGGTAAAATATTTCAGTAGTACCACAAAATGATAAAAAATGAGTATTAATATGAGTCAGAAATGGGGGACTATCATGCCACCATGCCTTCTGTACTGCCACAGAATAATGCAACATGGTTTCCAATGCCATGTCATGCTACTATGTGATGTAAATGATGATGTTTATAAAACAACTGATGGAAGTGGTCTAGAAATGTTCTACCACTTTTGCGGTGCTTGACTCGTATAGACCCTAGGGCCGATAGCCTAATACCAACCTATGAACCTATGCCCCCAATGACGTGGATGTTACAGATGTTTAGCTCCAATTGTCTTTGTATTTCAGTAGTATTTATTCTTTTTTTTTTTTTCCAAAAATTTCTTTATTGCAGTTTTTTTAGGTTACAACATATAAGACATTATACAATAAGACACACACACACAACATACAACAAAACATAACATTCTATATACAATATATACAAAGAAGTCACTTTAAATATCCAGTTTTTGTACTAACCACATATTCTGCAGTGATAAGAAGAATAAAACAGTACCATTAGTTGTTTATTACATATACTAAAAGTCAAACTAAAACCTCTTTATATAGGGCATGTGTTTTTTTAATCAACTTATCTATGCAAATATTTATAAAATGACAATGTTATAAAGGTTCTAAGTATATCTTTATTGATTGTATTACATATATTGCATATTTCACTTTTAAATTTAATATTTTTACCTCTTGAGAATGAAATCTAATAAGTATTCCCAACACTCTTGGTAATATTTATGTTTCTTAGTAACATATTAGCTTGTGGGAGGCAATGTATTTGATTGTTACATTTCTAAAACCTTCCCATGTGAGTGGGGTTGCAATAGTCCAATTCTTTGTAATATAGAATTTGACTAGAGAACATATGGTGGTGAAGACATACTGTAAGACTCTGGGAAGATTATTCATATTTATGTGCAGTATAAGTGTTCCCAGGATAAAGCACTTTTTTGGTAGCCCATTTTCTCTACTCTTACCCTTAGTGAACACCATAAGTTATGAACTTTATTATATTCCCACATAACATGTAGAATGTCTGCTGGTTGCTTCTTGCAGTGAGGACATTCAGGTGAGTATTTGTTATTAAATTTACTAATTTTTTGAGGGGTAAAGTATGCATTATTGTTAATCATAAGTTGGGTGTAGAATAACTTTTTGAACGGGCTGAATTTGAGCATGTTTTTGATGGCATCTTTTTTATTTTATTCAGTAATTTGTAGGTTTTTCTTCTGCAAGTATGAGGAGAATAAAGTACAATTTTGATGTTTTATATCATTTACAAGTTTATACACTCTAGAGATTGTTTTCTCCTTGGTAGTTAGATTTTTCTTAGAATTAACTGGGACAAACTAGTATCTTGTTTATCAAAATTTTCAGTATGAAATTTAGTGTTTACAAGGTATTTGAGTGAGTTCATAATAATTACGTATTTCTTTGGGAGATTTAATTGCTCTCGTAATTGTGTAATATCACATTCCTTCCATTTATAAATTTCCCATACTGTAATATCTCTTATTAAGGGATACTCTTGCAAGTTTATCAATTTATTATTTAGTATCAAATTAGGATTAAGGTGTATAGGTTGCAGTAGAAGGAGGGCATTTAATAGTTGTACAGATGAAAAGAGCTTTTGAGTAGTTAAAACCATTTGTTTAATAAGTGGATGTAAATTCTTAACATAAACAGAGTTTTGGTATAAATTTAAGAATAGGAGAGCCCTAGAACTGCATAGATTCCACAGTGATGTCTATTCTCCTAACCCCCCTTTGTGTAGTAGTATTCATTCTTGATAATATGTGTTTATAACATATATTACATTGTCAGATGATATATGTTGTATTGGTTCCACTTGAAAACATCGAAAATCTAAACCATCGAAATTCATATGGTCAAGACCATATCATCGCGTGTTTAGAACATCAATGTTGTCAAGGGGAAGAAAAAGGTAAGTAAACAAGGGAAAACGCTAGTGTTTCTGCAGGACAGCAAGGTGCCCTGCACACTGTGTCTGTGAATGTGCCACCTCTGTCATGGCACTGCAGACAGGGTTCCTGGAAATCTCCCGTTTAGTGCTTCTGTATATAGCGCTAAAATGGAAATTTCCCTTTACCCCAATGTAGTGCGATCTCGGAGTTGGTATATTAAAGTTGGGGGTGTGGAGGGCACAGCCCCCCACATGGGCGGTCGCCCCCCTGCATAAAATAGTTTTTAGAGTTTTTTTTCTTTTTTTTTACGTTCCCTTTGAATCTTCAATGGTTTGAAACTCGATGTTCTGGTCTCGATGATCAGAATTTTGATGTTTCAAGCTTTCGATGATTTCAAGTTGAACCACTGTATTGGATTTAAACATGCAAATAGCTGTGTATTTCAGTAGATTTATACAACACAGAAGTGCTTTCTTTTATTAATATGAAATTGTTTATGGGTGCTTACTTTACATTTGTAGAGTTTATTGCATCATAACTACTGCTGTTCATTTTACTTTTTTGTCTAGAACTGTTATTTAGTGTTAGAATATCTGCATAATCACCAAGGAGTGTACTTCACTGTGGGTACTGCTGTGCTTTTCTTTCAGTTTGTCTGGACTGTTATCTAGACTTTGGAAATCTTAATAAGCAGAGAAAGCTACAATTTTGGACTTTACATCCTGAAGTTTCAGTCATCAACCATAAGTACTTAGAAATAATAATTACAGATACAGTTAAGAGTTTTGTGTCATTTTAACTGTCATGTATAGAACAATTTTATTTTTCCATCTTTATTCAAATGAAAAAAATTCTGTATATATTATCAGATCTTTTTTTATAAGTAAAGAGTTTTCTTTTATTCATTTGACAAAGATTGTGGCTGATGTGTTAGTGTTCTGGTGAAATATCTAACAACATGGGTATGACTGTTGATATCTACTCATTTGAAAAGGGGAGACTGTTTGGACATCAGCTATCATAATATAATGCTGTCTTGCTGATTAAAAGACTCATTAGTAATGGAGGTCATTGTTATTAGGTTGGCATTCTGACTAGTGGCAACATACTGTGACTACATGGAAGGGGTACTGCCAGTGGAAAGGTATGAGTAATACCTCCTAGAAATATACTAGTATAAGTGTATGAAAAACAGTTTAGTTACATCAGTTGCTACTAACAACTTGTCACTGGAATGTAGTAGGCTCACCCTAAGGTGGGTAAAATTATGGGGAATCGGTGATTCTAACTTTATGCTGGAACTGTCAGTGTACACCTTATTTGGGTGTGGTAGATGTTGGTCAGAACCCAAGGCAGTAATGAACATTTGCTGTAAGCTCATAATGCCATTCACCATTATGCATACTACTTTCATGACAGTGGTGCATATCTGGAACCTGCAGCCTCCCCTCTATCACCTAAAGGCAGAAGTGCAAAAATGTTATCAGTACCCCCCCCCCCAATCATCTTAAGACATAGGTGTAGATTTAGGTTGTGTAAATCCTGCTTTCTATCACAAACATATAACGGCAATAAATACTATTGGCATGATACATACACCAGAGCCACTTCTGCATGGAAAGTGATTAGTGTGGGCATGGAACGGAAACTGGGGTTTGTGGTACGGAAACTGGGGTTTGTGTTGTGAGTGCATCATAACTCATAACCATGGATAAGCAGTATTTATTTGCAATCCATGCAAGGGACTGTGCATAATATTGATGAATGTAGGGTTTTAAGTGTGTTTATGAATGTAGAAACAGAAAAGGTCAAAAGACAAAGCATTGGTGCACTCTCTACTCAAAGCCATAAAGACTGGAAAGATCATTTTTGCATTTGACAACATTATCTTCCCTTAAGGCAATTCTTGGATCAGTAATTACAGATATCAGTATAGGCTGTGACACAGATACAGCTAATGAAGGAAGAATAGTTTGTCATGTAAAAGCTTTGAGCAGACCTAAAAATAACACTGTATGGGTATTGCCATTATTTTGAGTCTTGTTTGAGGAATTCAGAAGCATTCTGATTCAACACCATAGCTATTGAAAAGACATGATGTGAGTCTGCAATGACATCATTAGAGACTAGTTGCCTATAAATCATACTGAATTTTAACAAGTGGGGCCAGTGGCATGGCACTGAAGGATAAAGCCCTTACTAAAGCCCAGGTGGCCTGGCCTGGGTTCAATTAAAGGCTTGGGCACCTGAGGTACTAACAGTAAAGGATGGGCTTGCCCATCCCAGTGGTAGGGGGGGGTCATTATCTAGACATTTCCAGTATGGAAGCATGACATATATAGAGGAGCAGACCTCAGATGTAGCAGGCAAACGTAGCGGAGGGGGGATACCAAATGATACATTATAAATTAAAAATTCCCCCAATGAAAGCCTCAGCCTCATTCTTAGAACAGAGATAATCCAGTGGCAGTAGGAGGGGCTGGTAAATTTGGCAATGGACAGTGGCACTGTGTTAGCCAGAAATAATAAATCAGAAGTGGAACAAAGAAAATTAACAACTGGGCTGATCAAACTTATGGTCATATTTTATAGCTAAAGAAGAAATGCATTCAATAATTCATACCAAATAACATGCATCAGGAGTCTTTAATCAAACATCATAAAACATTTCAATGTTCTCATGTTTTAATAAAGGTTATTGATGCATGTTATTTGGTTAGCAATTATTATGATTAAAGCTATAGCCCATAATTACTTAATTCAATAGTAGCTCCTCATTATTTGGCTGAGTACCAGGGATGTGCAGTGTCAGTGGTGCAGCACATAGAATATTCTTATGCAGAAGGATATGGGTTCTGTTCCCACACCAGGTAGATTGATTACTGGCACTGCAGGGTAGCATGAGGGGGTGCTGCACTACTGAGTGTCTTATTCTTTAGATGAGATGTTAAACTTATGCCCCATCAGCCTGAGTTGGTGGTAGCTAAGTGGCTCTAAAAGATCCTACAGCACCAATTGATGTGTGTGAGTGCTTTATTTAACGCAAAATAAAAACATTATTTTCATATTTACAAGCGCATATGCACACAGTTCTATTTTTTACCATTTATCATTTTTCTTATAACATCCTCATTGGTATTCTTATATAATTGACCCCCACTCCATACATAATCATATTCATAGCTATATTTTATGTCATTAATAGCCTCAAAAAGTTTCTTCACACAACTTTTTCCAGAGTTTCGCCATTCTTTTACATTAAAAAACATGCTCTGTCGTTATCTTCCTTCTCACAAAATAAATTCACCCTTTCAAAGTCCCCTTTACTGGTATTTTATTTATCACCTGATTCCATGGAAAATCCTGGCACTGTGCTATCTTGGTACACCATATTTTATTTATTTTAGTGGCTTTAATCATTTCCCCTGGTGAAAATCTTTATGGATTAATATAATAATACTGTTTTGCCACATTATTATACTACATCCTTCTATCTTTATTTTCCATGTTAGTATTTTTCTTGATAATTTTTTTTTAATTTCTTCATTTACATACTGGGTGGGATTCAATAAACTCTATGTAGGTTCCATGCAGAGCTTACATGGAGGGTATTCACGTACATGATACTGCTCATTGCACAGCTTTGTGTCATGAATATTAATCATGTGCGGAGCATGTATGCAAGGTTTTGCAGCTCAAATCTGTGCTGCTGGCTGAAAAAAACAGTACACTGAATGTGGATTATTTCACACAACCTTTTAGTGCAAGAAATATGGTCAAACACTAAACTAATGTGGGGACAAAGAGCCAGCATGTTCTTTCTGAAGAATATGAGGTATAAAACACAAATGTATGTAATTATATATTCACTTTAATCTTCAGTGATTTCACTGTAAACCACACATTTTACAAGGAACAAGGAGCAGACAAAAATATGATGCAAATATCTGGACATTCTGCAAAACTCTGGACAGTCTGCCTTCTGTGTTTTCATTTCTTTTTTTCTTTTTTTTATTAATGTTTTGGCCAGTGTTTGCATGATGTGACACTTGGCATAAACATGTTTAGCTGTGCTCAGCTGGTTTAAACAAAGCACAGCAGCAAACAGAATGGGGGAATTTACCACCAGGTTGTAGAAGGACCCAGACAGCCACATATATAATAAGCCAGATGCATTCAATTAATAATATTGTGCATTGCGCAAACACAGTAAATAGCTTTGCTCTACTGTTAACAATGAGAACCTTACAATAAATACTAAGATAGCAGACATCATCTCACTAATCCCTTGGCAGCAGGGGTTAAGTGTACATGTGAAATGTAGATGGTCTTAGGTTCTAGTACAGGGTGTGCAAATTTTGTTTTACTGCTGTGAGACTGCAGATTATAGCAATGAAGTACAACATACACAACTGTTTTCTCAACCTTTTTGTATTAATAGCTGTAAGTATAGGAGAACTATATACATGGTACATTTGACTAGCACATTTACACAAGTACCTGTAAACCAAATAATCTAGAAATTGCATTGTTCGCCAGTATTGCGTTTCACTTACCATCACGCAAACATTGTGCCCACTAGTGGGCACCCTCGTCTACTGTGTTTGCGTGATGCTAAACAATGTGTAACATTTTCAAATGTTGCAAAACAAAAATCTCCACAATCTCAGTAAACACAAGACATACAATAGGCAGGAAAGCATCAGCATATAAACTGCAATTGGCATCAAATGCTCATTATAAATTGAGCTCGAACTATGGCAGGCATGTCTGGAGTTTGTGGAGAGGGTGTGCGCTTTTGCTCACAGAGGTGGGGTGTCCAGGAGTCCAAAATGTTTGTTGGACTCCTTGTTAAGGAGCATAGGCCCTGGTTGCAGCAGTGGGACTATTCTGGCTCAGGATATAAATCTGAAACCTGGAATTGTGTTGCCAAGGATTTAACCATTGCTACAGGTATCCCCCACACTGGTGAGCAATGCTGACATCACTTGGATGACCTCTGGAGGAGTAAGCAGGATACCTTTGACCTTGGGAATTTCATATGGGGGTACCCCACAGATGTGTAAGCGTCAATTTCAGTGTGTAATTGTAAGAGTTAAAAGCTGAATATAGTCACAACTGGTATTCATAATGGTGTTCTGTTTTTTCCACAGCTGCTGCAGATTAACCCTTGGATGTTCAGTCCTATGCCATGTGTTTAGTAAGGATGTGAAAAGAATGTGGTATGTATACATGAGAATAGTACTGTCTAAATAGTATTTTAATAATAATAATTTGTAGAGTAATTTTGTAGCATTGAAATTTAAGGGCAGCTTAGCTGGTATTTAATAGAGTTGTATCACATTGAGCATGCATATCCCAACTGTAAAAAAACTATGCATGCCTTACTCTGTAACACAAAGCAATGGTGCCATATTCTCAAATAACAGTGAGCATGCATCTCTAAACTGTAAAAGGAAAGTATGCATGCAGTAGTCTTTAAGACAAAACAACAGTACAGTACTTAAGAGTAACCATCAGTTGTGGGTTCAAAAACCACACGTCCGAAATATACAATGCTGTTAGGTTTTCATCATTATTGGAATATAACTTCATACCTTTATACCAGTAGCACAAATGACCTTCTGTAAATGGTAATCAGTATAATTGGAACAGGCATATTTGCAATATATGCACAAGTCAAGGACTGGTGGCTACAATCTGTACTATAGCGTGCTTTTGTTATAAATTGGGTAGTCCTAAAAGTAAGAAAGAAACTTGTTAGGAGTTTGTAGTGTTAAAAGTAAAGGTAATGGAATAGACTCAAATAATTGCGCCAATGCTTTCTATGTCACATATGAAGTCACTAATGTTCTCCTTTTTTTCTCTCACTCCAGCCCTTTTCTGTTTCTCTTTTTTTTTCATTTTTTTTTTGTTTTTCCAACAGCACAGCAGGGTAGACCTGTAGGAAAGGATCCATCTGCCCCCACTCCACCTGCTACAGCACCACTGTCAAACACATCTGGTGCAGAACCTGGTAATACCCCCTCTGCTGCTCCTGCATCACCCAGCCCCTCAGGTAGTTCTGCCCCTGAGGATAGGCCTGTGGTTACCTCTGGGAGCAGTGACACAGGTGGTGAGGTTATCACCTGTAATGAATTGTCAGGGATGGTACGTATTCTTGTGTGCTACAATGTGGACCCACACCTACTCTGGATGGAATGCCTGCTCTCCATCCTTGTGCAGAGCACCCATAGAAGGCACATATGTTGGGCACTGTGGCCGGTGGCACAGTAAGATGACAGTGATGACAGTCCACTGAGTGAGCACTAGATTCTCACTGTCATCTACCTTGATGTGCATGGGACTGGGATTTCCCACCCGCTCCCCAACCATGGTGTTCACCCAACTATTGTGTCCTTTACCATCGCTGTCTCTTGTCTTGTTTGTCATGTCTGTCAGCAATTGTTTCCTCACCTGCCCAGCTTACCTCACCCAGACATTCCTACATTCCTTCCCCAACATTCCTCTCCCTAAACAAACAAAAAAAGGATACCTATCCCACAAAAAGAAAAAAAAAAACAACATCCCATACATAGCTCTCCATTTCACTCATGTGTTTTCATGACACACATGATTCAGTCCAATTCCGTATACAACAGATTATGTTGTGGTTACCCCTCTCTCTGGAGGTGACAGTCCAAATTCAGCAAAATTTGTGCATATATGTTCGTATGTTTTATTCTTGAAGAAACTGATAGCTATGGTTCTTTCGTATATCCTTTCTGCACATTCCTGCCTTCTTTTCACTTTGTTCTTCCTCCTGCTTCCTCACCATTTCACCACTTTCCAGTCTTGCCCATTTCTTTTCTTTAAACAATTATTGTGCAATGTTGTGCACCTCACACCAACACAAAGCAATGGTAAATGGCAGCAATATAAGTAGATATATTTAAAGTACCATACAGGCTTGTAAAATTATTACTTTCACCTGTATTCAAATCCAGTAACAACTGCCTCCATCAACGATGCATTAACACTTGCTGTCACAGAGCTAGTTAGCTAGTAGATGTATTTAATACATTCAATAGTAACTAACAGTTTTGGAAAGATTTCCCGTTGTACATGCCGGTGCTTGTTCCCCATATCATTAATATCATTTTTCATTAAATTTCTGTGAGGCAGCATTGCACGATCCTCTGTGATGTTTTATAAAGCATTGGATGGTACTTATATAGGTTTGTCAGCAGTAGCATATGATGTTGCATAATGCTGCACATCTCACACCATTGATGAGCAATGCTACTACCAAAATATTTTAATATATTACCTATAGCTATATCATTTGCCCCACAAAGAAACTTATCACTGCATTAACTGTATTAGTTCCTGCAGCCAGAGATTCAGTTAAGTATTAGGTGTATACAACAGTAGTTAAGTCTGCCATTTGCTATTTACTCTCTAAGATACACCTGCTAATCAACTAAGTCTATATGTTAATGCAATGATACATGTATTTTTTGTTCAGATGATACTTGGTTCAAGTCCAGGTGTATGTATCAGTTTCAAATCATTTTACGTTTTAATCTAAATTCTGTAGTGTGATAGCTGATATGGAGTATCTAAAATGTGGCTAGATGGTACTTGTTTCCATTACTATATAATACTTATAACTAGCTTTGCCATAACCACTCATTCATGGTGAAATGGGGATCAAACAGGAGGAAGAAAAAAGTGAAAGAAAGGCAGGAATATGCAGGAAGGCTGTAGGAAAGAACCATAGTTATCCATTTCTTCAAGAATATTTATTATTTATTTATTTTATTTATTTATTTTGCATTTGTTAACCGGGAAAGTCTGACTGGATACATGTCCATTTTCAGCAGAGGCCCGGAGAGAAAAGCTCCAGTTGACAAGTAACTAGGCATACATATAACAGGATAAGACACATAAACAACATCAGCACATAGTAAGCATGCATTGAGATGCAGCTGTACATGAAATAATTACATACATTGAAATAATAACATATATTGAGATACGGTTCTACATGAAATAACAGTTTGTTTAGGTTTATTATACAGCATAAGCAATATTAGGATATATCAGGATACATAAAGAGTCTAAGGTATATTTCTTGCCTAGTTAACATGATAAAGATTAGTATTAATAGTAGGGTAGTTGAAGGTAGGTAAATAATGTTATTGGCAGGCTAAGTGAGGAGGAAGCAGGATCAGCCAGGGGATGAGCAGAAGCAGGTCCAGTGATCCATTAAGTGTGACTTAGCTTTTTTGAAAGCTGTATGAGAGGATTCAAGAGTTAAGGCTAATAGGAGAGCATTCCATGATTTAGCAACATGATTAAAAAATAAAGACAGGTGCCCATTTTTTTTTTTTTTTTTTGTGAAAGAGAGAGAGGAATGTTGGGGAAGGTATGTAGGAATGTCTTGGTGTGGTTAGTTGGACAGGTGAGGAAGCAATTGTAGCCAGGCAAGACAAACAAGACAAAAGACAGGTATGGTGAAGGACACATAAGGTGGGTGAACCCCATGGTTTTGGTGAGTGCGGGTACATCTTGAACCTATGGACATCATGTTAGGTGACAGTGAGAATCGAGACATCACCTACTGGCCTGTCATCACTGTTACCTCAATGGCTGCAGTGTTTGATGTCTGCATTTCCTTCTGTTATTTAATACAACTATGGAGAGCAGTGTCTCTATCTGGCATAGGCATGTGCCCACAGTGTGGCACACAATCCCATGCACTATCCCTGGCAGTTCCTGTCAGTTGATAAACTCACCACCTCTGCCACTGCTCCTGGTGGCAGCCACAGGTCTATCCTCTGGGGCAAAACTACCTGAGGGGCCGGTAGTACAGGAGTGGCATAGGGGGTTCTACCAGGTTCTGCACCAGATGTGCTGGGTATTGATACTATAGCCAGTGGAGTGGGGGCAGGTGGATCCCATGAAACAGGCCTGCCTCATTTTGCTGTGGAAAAAATAAAAAATAAAAAAAGATAGAGAATGATTTGGGTGAGAGAAAAAAAGGGAGAACATTAGTAACTTCATATGTGACATACAAAGCTTTGATACAATTATTGGAGTCTATTCCGTTACCTTTACTTTTAACACTACAAATGCCTAACATATTTCTTCCTTACTTTTAAGACTACCTAGTTCATAACAGAGACAGACCATAGTACAGACTGTAGCCACCAGTCCTTGATGTGGGCATATGTTGCATATGTGTGTGTTCCAATTATACTGATTACAGTTTACAGCAAGCCAGTGGTGATGCTGCTTTGCAGCTCTGATGTTATATTGCAGCATCGATGAAAACTAGACAGTGTTGTATATTTGGGAAGTTTGGATTTTGAAGGAACAATTTATGAATACTTTGTAATACTGAACTGTTTTTTTGCCTTCTGAAATAATGCATGCATACTTTCCTATTACAGTTGATAAATGAATGTTGAGTTTGATGCAACTGTATAATTAACCAAAAAATGCATAATAACTTTTAATTCCAAAATAACCCATACATACCACATGAGTCTCACATCCATGCCAATCTAGCGGCATGGGTTCGCACATTCAGCTCTCAGTCCCTGGCTGATGCGGAAAACAGGGCAGCATACCAGTAAGTATACAATACTGACTATATCCAGCTTTTAACTCTTATAAGTAGTCTTTATAAGTGATACTTACACATCTGTGGGGTGCCCCCAGTCCTACATTTCTCAATCCAGTGGTTGAGGGTATCCCTCTTCCTCATCCTGAGGTCTCTGTATTGATTCCTACATTATTCACCAGTGCGGGGGATACCGGTAGCACTGCTCAGAGCCTGTGCCAGCCTATTCCATGCCTCTGCCTTGTAATCTGAGCCACAATAATCCCTCTGCAACAGCCTGTACCCATGTTCATTCACTAGGAGTCCAACAAACTTATTGGGCTCCTGGACACCCCATCTTTGAACACAGAATCTCAAAACCTCTCCAGGAGCATCTGTCATGCCTATCACAGATCAAGACCAATGTAGAATGATGTTTTTCCACCAATTTCAGGTATAGCTCTTACTCAGAGTGTGCACTTTTTGGATTTGCAACATTTGAAAGTGTTGCACAGTGCTTACCATCTCACAAACACATTGCACAAGAGTGAGCGCTGCTGGGAAATGTATTTGTGCAATGGCCAATAGTATTTATTGAATGGATCTAGTATAAGTTTGTGGCTATCTTGATCTTGTCTGCTGCCTGAATGGCCCAGTTGTCCAGTTTATGCACTGCTGCTCTATGTGCAAATGAGTTGTGCATTACCAAAGCCATATGTGCAAAGTGGCACATCGCAAAACTGTGGCTCACCATACAAATTTATAAAAGTATAAAAAATGGAGAATTAGTTGAAATGTGGAATATCAGTCTATGACATACACAGTATAAACTGTTAGTGCACATGACATATGACGACATATGTCTGGATCCCAAATCTCACTGCAATGCACCATCAGAAAACAGTAGGGAGGAGCTTATCTGTAGATCAATGAGAGTGTATATACCTTTAAGAAGTTATCCAAGGGCTTGCACTAGAGTATAAATACTGAGCATGTGCAAGCCTGTCTGCCATTTTGTAGTTCGTCTTTGAGATGTAAGCATGTATGTTTCTAAGTTCTGTTTATTAGTTAGTTTGTTCATATTTAAATATGCTGCTATCCATCCTGATGTGTTTGTATGTATTAAAGCTTCTGAAGGAAACCCCAAACATTCTTGTTTTATGTATTAGAGACAAATCAGTGACATTATCCATCTTTGCCCCTCAAACAGCTTTGCAGCCAATACATGACATAATTCCTCATGCAACCAAGTGCAACTGAATGTACACTGATATCAAGTCATGACCTGTTATTTGTAAATGTATACTATGTAATATATTTGGATGTAGTACACTTATTGATCACACAACCTGCTATGATTATTCCTTGCAAATAGTCAGCTATGTCCTACCTTTCTGTGTTTCTTGGTCATTCATCAATTATCTGACCAGTACTCAGAGGCATGCAGTGTGTAAGCCAGTATATATAATTTACCTTAAAATGTGTGAGGATATTAATTGGGAAGACTATGATATGTATTTGCCATCAAATTAATTTCAGGTTGGATGGCACAAACAAGTTTAGACAGTTGTTTTTGGGGGGAAACAAAGTTAGGTTCCTGTCATGGCACATGCAATGGTATAATGTTCTTTTGAGGGGGGTGGACCTAGACTGAGCTATTGTTATGGCACAAACAAGGATATGTTGCTGGTATTACTCTCCTTGTCTTGCACCCTATTGGTTTGATCTCGTGAGGGTGGTGAAACTGGAAACTGCTATGTTTTTCATTACTTTTGAACTTATCTCTGTTATGATTTCCCATTATAAACATATGGTGCTAAAGTGAGGCCATGCATTGATCATCATTACTTTGGTGTGGTATCAATGTGTGAATCTTTGAGGCCTAAGGCCTACTACTTGCTAATGAACAAGTCAAATCACTCTCTGCTGTCACGTGTGACATTAATTTCTGTACAAATCTCCCACCTTGTAGTTACTTACTGTACCAAGTGATAAAATACAAGGACATGTCACAATATTATTATACAATACAATACATTTGCAATACTTACCTTGTAAAATCAGCAGTTGACACAGTGTTCAGTGCTGACTGTGAAGCAAGCAGTACATAGCCAATGACAAGGAGAGCTAAAGGCTGTGGCTCTGAGGTGAGGCTGGCAGAGGTTGCAGGGTTCCTGTATTGCGTCCCTATCCACCCTGTAGCACTCTACAATGTCCATGTTGTATATGTTGTGATAAGCTAAATGTGGCCTGAAAACTCCTCTCCATTTCATCCTAGGCCTATTGCCAGCAGCAGCAGCATTGTCTGCAGCCTGTAGCACATACAAATGGAATTAAGCAGCAGCAGGTCCTAGCTCTTCTGACTCTTTCTGTGTCTGTATTTCACTACTTTTGAAATCCACAGGTAAAACCATCATGGAGTCTACATGGTTGCTTTATTACTTGTTGAATAGCTCCACCAGACTAGTTGATTGTCATGTAATTCAGCTGTGTATGCTGTAATTAGCATTTCTTAAATAGAGGCTAAGACAGATGAAATCCATTATTAATCTACTCCATTATTAAAAAAACAACCAAACTGATGGTGAGGACACTTGCTACATGTTTGCAGAACTTTGACAAAAAAAAATTCAAAGATGTCTTTACAGAGGAGTATTGAACTCCAGCAGGTATGCTGTCATTTTGTTACTTACATATTGCATATGCTGTTATTCACTAATGAATAATGTGAAGCAAAGCATTTTACACTATCTGTATGCATTAGTTAGATGTTTACTGATGGCATGGCAATGCTTGTCAAACCATTTTAGATATACAAATGATTGACAAAATAAGGAAAATATTAAGCTGTGTGATACATATGTATACATTTCAGGGACAAGTCCTTTGAATGCTTGTTTGGCATTTCAAATGTGTTTTATTAGCAAAATGGTTTATGTGCCTGTTCTTCTGTGGGTGGAGGGAGCAAAGAGAAGTTAATTTTATGTCACAAACTAGAATGGACTGTTCTTTTGGGGGGAAGCACAGTTGAGTTACTTTTATGACACACACAAGGATAGATCTTGCTATTCTCCTTGTTTTGCATCCTGCCTGTTGTTAGTATTTCATATCTGTATTATGTTTTCTGTTTTTTTACAGTGGATACTACTGACTGCCTACCTTAATGGTTTTATCTAGTAACAGTTACTTTGTAGTTATATGATACCTATGTGTATTATCATTCTGTTGTCTTTTAGGACCAAAAATGTCACTGAGGTGCAGACCCCTTCAGTGAGGCCGACAATACTAGTATTGTGGACATTCCATCTATATGGCATTTTTCTTCTTGGACAGGGTTGTCCCAATATGCCAGAGAAGCTGAGACTATGGCAACAGATCATTGCAAACATAAATGCTGCGGGCGACCCTGGCCATATTTATGAGCAGGTGCACTACAGGGCCACTGACATGTTAACATCTGCATGAAGACATGCAGCAACTGTTGCCCAAGAACAGAAGGTAACCAGTGGGGGGGCCTGCTGCAGAACCACTTCTCACTCCCCAATGAACAATTCATGGTGAATTTTCTACAACAGGACAACTCACAGCAGAGTGGCCCAGAATTTGTGATTGATGTGGATGCCTCTCCTTCTCAGTCACAAGAAGAACTTCAGATAGGCTTTTTATGTGACAAGTTGAATACTGTTGTGTAGTAAAACAATTGAAATAAAAAAGTTACTTCTGTGTCACATGTGTTTTTGGGGGGTGGGATTAAAGATTAGTACAGTGATAAGCTCAGTTTAGAGTGGTCAGCCACATTCTTGTTTAACTAACACTTCATGCAGATTGAGAAGAGTACCAGTAGTAACCCCTGTCTTGTTGTTAAATGTGATGATGTTGGCCTTACCTCTTGCTTAACTTATTTCTGGACTGTCAGGAATCCAACAATGTATGTTTCCTGCAGATGGTAAGTGAAATAAAGTTATTTCAGTACTGTAGATCAATTTCTAGAAATATAATGTGTCATTTTACGTCTGTTGTCTGTATTGCTGTACTGTCTGTAACAGTGGCAGCACTGTTAGTTGTTTAGCATGTACTGCACCATAGTAGTGCAGGTATTAATGTATGCCTGTGTCTCTCCCTTTTTATTACAGGTGATCATGACATTGAGAGTGTGGGACCTGTGCCACCTGATGTCAGTGTCTCAGTAGACACTGATGATGATGATAAAATTGAGGTACAGTCAGGGGGATGCATAGGTTGAATCTGACACAGAGGATGACATCCAGCCACCCCCTTCTTTTTCCCCAGACACAGCCAGTAGTCCCATGCCTACTCAGTCCACTGAGGCCACAGATATAGGACTGGTGGAGGGGGATGACATTGAGCAGGGAAGTTTGGCTAAAGTGGCTTCATTGCTAGTTGAGTTTGGCCATAGCCAAAGTGTTGGCGATGTGCCATGCAGGAGGGTTAATAGGGGTGCTCAGAGGGGACCTGGTGTCCCTCCTCCACCTGGTGCAGATGTCTCTTCCCATGTCACACAATGTATGTTTAGGGCCATCATAGAGATACATGCATGTTCAGAAATGCACTTCAGACATCTGCTCAGGGATGTGGATGTGGCACAGTCTGACATGCGTGACTACATCAACCATATCATTGATTCCCTGGACTGAATAAATGCCATGTTGGAATGAGGGGTGTGAGTGATAGACCAAGGGGTGTCTGTCATAGAACGAGCAGTGTCTATAATGGAACATCTAGCTGGAGGGGAACAGTATCCTTGTGTATGTAGGTCAGCCACAGCATCTGCTGATAGCCACCGTGGCCATTCCCAATCATGTTCCCATAGTGGCTGTACTTCCACTGGTCCATCGGCATGCCATGGGGTTATGATCCTGGGCATTCCCATGAAGGGAGGATGTCCAATAGACATCAGTCATGCTCAGGTAACAGCACAGCATCTGACCTTAGGTGTGGAGATGTCACTGCAACCCCTGCAAAGCCAGCTCTCATGGTCGGAGGCAACAATGATGAACTGCCACCTCTACCATGTACAGCTCACACCTGTCCAACATACTAAGATATACAGCTAGCACTGAGCTTGGCTGTTTTCATGGAGACTCTCCCACACCACTTTCACATGTAGGACCCCTACAGATACATACACAGCCTTCCTGCTTCCTTTTCAACCCCCCCCCACACACACACACAAACACACACCTTTTGTGTCAGCCTAGGTGTCCTGTCCCCCCAGCACCCTGCATAAGTGATAATAACTGTGCCATATCCCTGTTTTCTCTCTTTTGGATTCAAGGATACAGAAGCTTTGTGTCTGATGCACAGGATGCATAGCTATATTAGTGCCTAGTATATCTTCATTTGTGTTGTTGAACTGATAAATGTACGTTTCACTTATATGTGCCTTGCCAAATTATACAGTGGATAGCATCATCATGTCCATACTTTCTAGTGTATTCTCTTGTAAGGGTTGTGAAGTCAGGAACTGCAAGTTGTGTTATTACTTTAGAACTTTTCTCTTTAACGAGTACATTCAGATCTAAAGATTGTCTCACAGCACTGTAATCAAACTCATCAGAACAGTAATACAGTACAATGTGCCCTTTTGCATGAACCCCCAACAGAGACATGCAGCAGCTGGACAGACCACAGGGCTGTCTCATCAAGATAACACAGGGCCTACTAACCATGACATGCTGTATGTGGGTAGATTAAAAGACACGTCACTGTCATCTGTCTGGTATCACATTCAACTGTGACTGTTATTCTAAGCCTCTTACTTTTGGTTTAAGCACTTGGGCTTCAGACCAGTTGTCTTACATTAGAAAGTTTGTAGTCTACACTCTCGTGGGAAGAGACAGTAGCCTCTGCCCTTCTGAGATGGGAATTGCTGGTTGAATGCTTATTGTGCCTGTTGCTCTGTCTGTGATATGTTTTAAGCCTCCAAACCAGTTATTTTACATTAGGAATGTTTGTGGTGCAGACTCTTGTAGCAGGAGAGGATAGTTTACACCCTTTTGAAGCTGGAAATTGCTGGTTGAAGGCTTATTGTGTCTGTTATTCTGAAAATGTCTTAGATCTGGTTTAATATTTTGGGTTACAGGCCACTTATTTCACACTAGGAGGATTTGTTGTCTACACCTACACACTTGGAGCATTCTACTGAGTTGCTGATTTAATTAAACTGTTTATACTGCTGTTGTGATTGCGATTTTCTGCACTTTAAACTTCTAGTAGTTCTATATTTTATAGGCTTGACACAGACTTGCTGAATCTAGACTTTTTGATATCATCTGATAACTAAAACTAGCCTTCTTAAATTAAGAAGCCCCCCTGCACTCTTCTGGCAGAATTGTGCAGCCGAGGACCCATCTGGGTTGAGGATTGCTGAAATAAGGGTCACTGTTGACCTTTCCTATGTTTACTTTTTAAAATCTTTTAACTTTTCTTGTATTCCAGCATCATGTTTGACCAGGTTTGCACTCAGTTTACCAGAGCTGCTCAGAGCTTGCACTGCTGCCCTGCAAGCAACTCAGTCATGCACTGTGAAACATTGACTCTTTTTTTTATCCCTAGCCCTCCATAGTATAGACACTTTTTGTTAGTCTTACACCAAAACCTGGTCCATTTAACCCACTCCCCACTAGTTACTACAGTGTATATCTTCCATAATGGGCAGTTTCTCACCATTTCTCCAGACAGTCTGACATGGGCATCCTGAGGCAATGTAGCAATTGCCTCATGTATACTGACAACCAGTTACTGTTAAAACAAATTAATACAACATGTGAGATGTGTATCTATACAATGAATTTGGCATCAATTTTCTCACATAACAATATACCAGATATCAAACATGCTGTCAGCACACACACTTCACCTCTTGCACAAAACAAGCTCACAACACATAAACCCACATATGTGGAGGTACTCACTAGAAATCTACCTAAGTATCAGAGACCTCCCAAATGTAAACCTACAGCACACACAACACCCAACAGAATCCACTACACATAATAATACACGTCAGCCAATAAGCCCTAAGGCAGAACACCTCAAAACCAAATGTCTTGGTCATAAGTGACTCCATACCGAGAGACAAAAAATGTTTCCCTCACCTGGCTGGACAAGGAGAATGTCATGGTCAGCTGCCAGGGTGCATTAGATCATGCACACACTCAAGTGTCTCAACATCAAGTACAATTATGACTCTGTCATAATCCATGTTGCAGTGAATGATTGGAGATGATCCTTACTGTACTATATGAAGAGAGACATGACTGAGCTCTCAGATTATCTGTCCCAGGCAGATTTGTGGGCTTCTACAAGTATGAAAAGACTAGCAAGCCATGCTATTGGAGAAGTAACTGTAGGATAGCATATCTAATCTGATGCCATCTGCCTGCAGATCAATTTATACTGGATGACATCAGCAATGCATGTTGGAGAGAAGAGGGTAAGAGGCCTGCCTTACATGGATGTGTAGGCTGGTACAGGTATCAAAATACTGGCAAGCTAAGCCATTGGAGAGGTAACTGTAGGGTAGCACATCTACTCTGTTGAGTAGAGACAGACACACACACACATACAAACACACACACACACACACACACACACACACACACACACACACACACACACACACACACACACACACACACACACACACACATTCACACACACAGTTGACTACAGTGAGAACAGAACCCCTATCTAGATAAGATACACAGATTATAGAACACAGCACTCCATGCAATCACCATGGCACAAGTCTGACTTTTACGTGTTTGCAGGTCCACTTTTAGTGGATATCAGCAGTACATGTTGGAGAGAAGAAGGTGGGAGGCCTGTTTGAAATGGATGTGTAGGCAGGTGCAAGTTTCAAAGTACTGTCAATTTATGGGAATGAGCAGTAACTGCAGGATACACAGTTGCTCTTCTGGCTGGACACACACACGCACACACACACACACACACACACACACACACACACACACACACACACACACACACACACACACTTGACTGCAATGAAAACAGAACCCCTACATAGGTATGCAGGCTATAGAACTCAGTACTTTACATAAGCACCATGGCAGAAGTCTGACTTTTACATGACTGCAGGTGAACTAATGGTAGATGACATCAACAGGCCATGTTGGGAACAACAGTTTGTGAGGCTTGCATAGGCACATAGATTCATAGGTTCATATGAGGCCAGTAGCCTAACTGTAGAGTGTGTTGTACGTGTGTAGAAGCCTAGCTGTGCAAATACACAAGTACCCTTACTGAGCATAGTTGGATGTTTGAGTTTAGCAAAGCAGGGTTGTCAGTACCAATGACTGGCCCTGCCCATGAGGGAACACACAACATTATATATAGCACTTTGTAGTGTGGTTGATATATATGTGTGCAAAAAATACTGGGTCGCACGGATTGTATTGCTTGGTGGGGAGAGGGAGCAACACATGTATACATTGTGAATATATGATGTAGACTGAGAATGTGTCCTGAATTTGCAATGTTTTAACATGTAGTTTTACTCATACAGAGGAAATGGACAATGAACACCAATAAGAGAGCATCATATATAAAGTTCCATGTAACAGTGAGCAGTGGATTTGCTCAATGATTAATAAACTGTACATGCAAGCGAGTTACGCCTATTTGTTCAAAGATAAGCAGTGCACAAATGAGAGCTGCATTGCTAACATCTGCCAAGAAGAATGCAATTGCTGTATAGGCAGTTGCATATCTGTTTTTGGGAAAAGTTAAAGACATGCTGGTCCAGATAGCAGGAATACATTTACAGCACTATAATAGACAGTATACCAGCAGTCATACATTTGGTCATAAATGTAATAATACATAGAATAATCTATCAGTAAAAGTAATACTATATGGAATATGCTGTATTCGAACCCTGGGCCATGCATATGCTGCTCCTATACTTACACCTGCTGCCACAAGGATGTCAAGGAAACAGTTGTCTATGTTGCACTTCATCGCTGTAAACTGCAATGTCACAGCAGTAAAACAAAGATTGCACACTCTATACTAGAAGCCACTGGCATCTGTACTCCATACCAGGTTTCTACGTTGGCCAAGGGCATTAAATGAATGCATCTAGTTACTATTGTTGGCTGTCTGCTTCATAGGTGGTCAGCTATGCTTCATTCAAACCAGATAAACACGAGTATTACCCACTTACTCTATTTACACTATGCGGCGCATTACACAAAAAGAGCAATGGAAATGGAGAGGAATAAGAAAGAAAACCTTAGTAATGGACACATATGAGTAAAATAAGTGTCTTCTGTCACATGTTAAATTCACCACTATTTACTTCATTACTACACCAAGTTAAGATATACAAGGATATGCCATAATATTATTACAGAATACATTCTAGGTTCAGGACTTGCAGCAGTTGAGGCAATTTTTTTTGGGGCCTAGAAGTTCCTTGTGTCTACTCCCAAGGGATGGAAGTATGCAGGAAAAAAATAATGTAGACTAGACAGATGCTTTAGAGATTGTTGAATAGCTCAACCATACCGAAACCACCTGCTTATGGTGTAATTAGCAGCTATGAAAAATATCTGCTACTTTATTGAATATATGAACTCTGTCAGTGCTCATTGGTACATCATGCATACCTACTCACCACTGCGCAAACCAATGCTGCAATAAGGCGAACACACGGGAACTTATTACTTTTGTTTGCGCCTGTTATATCCCATAAACATGCAGTTCAAGAAGTAGAAGGAATGTTGCAGTCCATGTAGTCGAATCCAGGATCTTTTATACTCTAGCCCTAGACATACACATGCTGCCACAGGAATAGTTATGTGACATGCATTGTAAAACTTGCCATTCATTCCTCCTTTTCCTGTGGTTGCTCTAAGCGCTGCATCACAGAAACAAGGATGAAAATTAAAATACACATTTTAAATTAATGTGGACAGATAAGATACATTTTAACAAACAATAAAGACGATGGCACAAAATATGTGAATTGTGCACTGCTTGCATGCACTTTTACACTTCACAGACCTACATGTACACCTCTGTAAATATAACCTGACACACACTCAATGTCATCATTCACTGTTTCCATGCATTCAACATGAACAGTGTGGAAGTGCCTACACAAAGTGAACATTCCTACAAAGTTACAAGTTTTGGGTATTCAGCAATTCTAATGAGTCTGGACCTCATTTGCATCTTTACCATGTTGACAGCCCTGAATCTACAAGGTCTGTAACTGTGTTGGCAGGGGAACTGAAGGGAAGCCCAATGCTGTACAGTCAAGGGAGGGTATTACTCAGATGAATATATGTGCAAACAGGAATTCAAGTTTGGAATTCTATATTTCATGGGATTTACACTTTTAGCTGTCTATATTAGTTATGGTTACATTGTTTTTTGGGGGGCATTTATGTCACTGCACTTAATAAGGGCTTCTTGCTATTTTCAACATATTTTGTATCAAACAACATGTCTGGGAATGTCATAATGTGTGTGGGGTTATAAGTCAGGGTCTTTTCTGTACAAATGTACAGAAAATTACTTGCTCTACTTTCTGTGTAGACTCTTGTATTCTGTAAACTTTCACATACATGGCCAACATGAATATGGAGTCTACATGGTTACTTTATAGCTTGTTGAATTGCTTCACCATGCTGATTTCCTCCATTAGCATACAATTCAGCTACTTATGCTATAATCTGCATGCCACAAAAGTTTCTGTGTTTGCGCTTGAGTGTGCAACACTGCACTGAGTTTACTGAATTTAAAACTTTTTGCAGTTGCATTGAGCCACAACCTGCGCACAGTCAAAATTATTTTGTAGGCTTTATGGAATCCCCCACTGTTTTTTTTTCTTTTTCTTATTCCCATCATCCCAACATTTTTTGTACTTATATTTAAAGATTTTTACTATTAATTTCTCATTCTCTTCCTTTACCCACTTTCATACTCTATAAAAGTTAAAAAAAAAAAACAGAATAAATAACTGGATTTATTTATTCATTCATTTATTTATTTATTTATTTATTTACTTATTTATTTATTTATTTCCAGTTTGATGACTGGGGAAGTCCACTGGGCTCATGGAGTCCATTTTCAGTGGAGGCCCAGGGAGAAAAGATCCACAATTACAAGGTTTAGTTACAGACAACAGAAAAGCTCCACAATTGCAAAGTTTAGTTACAGATACAGCCATAGCATAGAAAACACAATTTACAATTTCATATCATATTAGAGAGCAGGCATAGGTTCTTTTGTTACATAGTACAATTAAGATATTTACAATATGTACATTTTTAAGGTTAGATAGTACTCAGAGTTAGCCAGGAGTTTAGAGGAGGAGTGCTATATTAGACTAGGTGGGGAGCATGCAGTTGCATTTCTTGTTAGAGGAAAGGAAAGCATGTAGCTGAGTTTTAAAACTTTCAAAGTTTTCACAAGTCTTAAGAGAGGAAGGAAGAGAATTCCATTTTTTAGCTAAGGAAAAGGATAGCATCAGTTGACCAGCAGGACGATTGGGTTTTTGGACAGTGATTAGGTTTTGGTGAGTAGATCTAAGAGTTCTTCAAGGGGAGTAAGGTAGAAGGATGTTGGAGAGAGCAGGGCTCTCTCCAACATCCTGATTTAGTAATCACAACCCCCCTTCAGCTTTAATTATTTACAACACATCTCTTTTCACTGGGTTTAATCTTGAGTCCTGTTGTTGTTGTTGAGTCTTTCGGCTTTTCCCGGTTAGGGTTCGCCAAAGCGGAACTCCGGTCCGCTAATGATTGGCAGAAGATTTTTACGTGCCGAGTTGCCAGCCCTGACACACAACCTTCAATGAAGGTACGCCCATTCATGCATGTCTCCACACAGAAGACGCTCTAGCTGAGAATCGAACAGGACAGTGTCTTACTGTGAGGTGACAACGCTACCGCAGCACCACCACCACAGTATGAAAGAAAATACAAATTGCACAATTTCTTTTTCAGATTTTCCTGAGGTCATATATACATTTGATATATATGCTACTTTCCAATTAATACAGAATTCAACATTCTACTGAATGCTAATTTTTATGTCCTTCACAGAAGACATGTTTCTTTCATTATTTTTAAGAAACCTTTCCATTGCATCTTAACTACATAATTTTCTTAAATTTCATCCCTAGCAAAGATATGTCATTCGTTAAAAAATACACACCCTCAATTTTCACATCACCAAAACCCTCACTTTTATCTTTATTAAAGGTCATTCCTGTTTCCTTTAAACATCCAGTCAGACAAATCAGCACTTCCCTCATCCTTATTTTGCTTTTAGCATCTACAACTATGTCATCTGCATATGTCAAAATTGCTGCAATCACCACCTCCTTTTGCATAGTATATGTAGCATCTTTCATTTTATATGCTACTTCACTCACTATCTCATTTATTACCAATGCAAACAATATTCCATTCATGGGACATCCTTGTCTTATACCACACTTCATGCACATTTCTTTACTCACCCACCCGCTCATTACACTCACTGTTATTTTGGTAAGATGGCATACACACTTTCCTAATTCGATTACCTATTCCATACTTCTCCTTAACATCCCACAAAGCATCATATCCCACTGTAACAAATACGTTGCTAATATCCCCTACTATAAGTTTCATATCCTCCCATTTACTTATATCATCCACGATTTCTTTCACAGCCAATTAACAATTTTTTACATCCCTTTCCTTTTATAGCACATATACTCTCATCCATAACATCCTTCATCCTTCCCACCATTCTACTTTCTATTACTCTCAGAAAAAATGATAATCTGTGTTATTTAGTGTGATGGGTGTCCATTTTTATTTAATTCTTCTCATCTTTCCTCCATACAAATTTTAATATCCTACTACATACCTTTTCATAAACAAATTCTTCATTCAATCATTCATTCATTACATTCACAAAATACTGGCTTTGCCAGTCCATTAATTTCTTATACATTTCATACCTTATACCTTCTGGGCCTTGTACCAAATTAACATTTACTTTCTTAAGAACTTCACCCAGTTCACTAATAGTAATATTTTTTTTCAAATTCTTCCTTAATTTGTTCTGGATTCTTTTTTTTTTCATTCTTTCTTATTTTCCTTCCTTTTACTCTTATACATATTTTCTACTTGCTGGAATACAGTACTAATAATTTACTCTTGTCTTCTTTTTACCTCTCATTTTACATTTTCATTCCTCTCATTTTACTAATATCCTCCTTTACTATTTAACCAAATAGGCAGATACCTCCTCCCTTTTCCCTAGAAAAATAATGGGCCGGATTCACGAAACCTCCGTGTAAGACTTAATACGTCTTACTCGGAGGCTGCAGTTGAACGGTATGACATCAGCATGCCATGTATATTCATGAGGGCATGCTGAATCATACCCTAGTCTAACACGGTCCATGTAGGAAAGTAGGGGGCATGTCCGATTGCCGAGTACTGCAAAGGGACACACCTCCAGAAGAGTCAGAGTCCTGATAGTAAATACCCACGAGCGAGTCCGCTGAAATGTCAAGGAACACAGCACCACACATCCCCACAGACTAAACCCTACTGAAAATGTATAAAATGTAAAAATAACAGTTTCAATTTTTTTTTATAATTTCCAATATGTTTGCCCGCGTTTGCGCTCATTTGCGTGGGTATGCCCTTCGCTCAGCCACAGTTAGCAGACATTGAAAAGCATATAAGATCTACAAATGCAAATTAAGCCAAGTAGCAATAGCGTAGTGGTAGAGACATTGGCCAAAGAGGAAGTAGTCACGGTTCGAGCCCCCACAACATCATTCTCCATTTTTTTATTTAAATAATTATGAAACAATTACCTGACATACATAACTATAATTTAAGTAAAATGTAATTAAATGGCCCATGTATATGTGAACAAAATCGATATAATATATAAAAAAAGGAACATAATTGCCCATAGCTTAGCAGCACTTTAACAAGCTTAATATGAGTGCCCGTAGCTGAGCAGCGCTTTAACAAGCTTAATATGAGTGCCCGTAGCTGAGCAGCACTTTAACAAGCTTAATATGAGTACCTGTAGCTCAGCAGCGCTTTAACAAGCTTAATATGAGTGCCTGTAGCTCAGCAGCACTTCACCCAGCTTCATATGACTGCTTATAGCTAAATAACGCGTTACCCAGCATAAGCCATTTGCGCGGAGCTGCGCAGTGCACATCGGGCAATGTTGAGCAACCTGTAGCAAAGTCGCCTTTACACAGACACACCTCCTAGCCTGTCTAGACAGTTGTAAAATAAAAAAGCAATGACAAGGGTCGAACACAGGATACTGTGCACCATAATCAAAGTACTGAACCACTAAGCCATGACAGTTGCACTTAGAAATACAGTATTACCATACATATAGGAATGAATGAAAATATAACCATGGCAAAGCAGGTTTGCTGTAAGTTGATAAATATCCAAAATGGCCAATCACAAATAATTGCAAGAAAACCAGCATATATAAGCCCCATAGGCGGGAATACACACCATAACTGATTGTGGTGCCCATTTGCAGTCAGGATGGCAGGTGCAGGAGAGGGAAATCGCTTTAGAGCACAAAGGTGGGGCATTAAGGAGTCAAAATATATGGTTTGGCTCCTAGTCCACCATCATGAAGGCCAACTCATGCAGGGCTACGTTCAATGGGGAGTGTACAAGGCAGAGGCATGGAACCGGTTGGCACATGATCTCACCAGTGCCACAGGCATTCCGCGGACTGGTGAACAGGTCCGTCATCACCATGTGGACCTGACGCGATGAAAGGAGGACCAACTGAACTGATGGATCCAGGAGGCCCATCAAATGCCCAATGCCCCACTACTGAGTAATTATCCATGTAATTAAGTATATAAGAAATGCTATCCTAGCCTATAGTATGGATAGGTATGCTCCAATATTCCTTCATTTATATTACAGCTGCAGGTGTTCGTTCCTCGAATCGGCAAGCCTATGCTGATAGGCTGGCAAGGTTGCGCCACCAGGCCGGTTAGTAATTATTCTGCTGGTATTGTTATAGAATATACGTGAGACAGCCTGTAAAAGAGTTCAGTGCTGTAACCCAGTAATAAAAGTCAAATAAGCCTAGAAGAAAGATTATGCTAGTATGGTAAGATTAGATAAGTGATGCAGCCTGAAAAAGAGTATTTCAATCCATTAATAAAGATTAAACAAGTCTTAAATAGAGTTTCCGCCTGTATTGTAATATCAGATAACTGCTTCAACCTGAAAATGAGTGTTGTAATCAATCAACAAAGGACTGACAAGTGTTGGATACATCCTTGTAAATTCTGCTATATGAAATAAGTGAGTCAGCTGGAAAGGATTGTTGTAACCCAGTAATAAATGTTAATAAAGCCTAGAATTAAGTACCATCCTGAAATGTAAATATAAAATAAGTAAGAGAGTGTGAGAAAGAGTTTGAAGCTACCAAGAAAGCTGTAATAAATCTAGAATAAAGGTATACTGCATTCACTACATAATGAAATGAATGAGACAGCCACAACCAAAGAGTGAAATGTCTTTAATAAGGTACAGAACCTGGATTTGGATATGTTGCTGTACCCTTGCATTATGGAGATAGTATGGTTGTATGAAATGCTGAACATCCACAGTTGTCTAGACCCATATAAATCAAATGTAGCAGGATGCTTTACCTGAACACAGCCAGATATGAACATATATGAATACAAATGGAATGAATATTAATGTAGCAGTAACATCCCCATCACTAACATTCCTAAGGTTACATACAGGAAACTGTACTAATACATGTAGGGGATATATATCTGCATCTACTAGGAATGTACAGTATATGTATAGGTAGTTTAAGTTGTTAATGTAATATTTCTCCACCCTACCCTATTTTCACAAATTATGCCATTCCACACCAAACTGGGTATGTGTATTCACAATTTATTCCCATGGACATTTGTCCTGTTGGTTTATACATATCTGCATGTACGTTGATGCATGTGCCCTGTTCACATATCTAAACCTGATGGCCTGTTGCCACCAATCAACTCTGTATGCTGTTGGAATGTCCACTGTTGTTCTAAACATGCATGTGTTATGCTTGCTGCTCAATGTTTGGAATTCATGTGTGTTTGGTTAATGGGAATACTAATGCATGCTGTTACAACTAATTTTGAATGGTGTTGTTTGTTACTAACCCAAAATGCCATAAAATACTGCTAAACATAGGACAACAGGGAAGGCGGGTTCCAGCAAACCCACCTCTCCCACCTCAGCTGGCGAGTGCACCTGGCACCAGTGCCCAGGCCAGGACCTCCTCCTCCGGTGGCCCTGTGCCACCTTCGGGTGGAAGCACTGCAGGGGATGGGGCTCGTCCCCCCACTGCAAGCATGGCCGGAGGAGAGCCTCCACTCACCCTCCAAAGGGTCTGGTCTGCGGTGCGTAGTGAGATCAGGCGTCCCGTGACTGATCCCCTACGCCAGCTTGAGGTGAGAGTGGCACAACTCACGGGTGTGCCTGCCCGTCCTATCCAGCCCCCAACACAGCCCCGGCCTGGGCTGTGAAGGCGCAGTGGTAACTGCCCATGGGTGGGGATCTCAGTTCCACTGTTGCCATCTGTGGGCTCATGGCCCAAACATCCATCCCCGTCAATTGTGTTTACCCCCCAAATGTATCATACTCCAACCCTGTATGCGTCTTGTTTGTCTTGTCTGTTAACCTCCCCAACCTACCTCCCCAAATATACCTACTTCCTGTACCTCACATTCCACTCTCACCTGAAAAAAAAAAAGGGCACTCTGTCCCCACAAAAAAATTATGCCTCATACATAGCTGCCCATTTCGCACACATGTCTGCTGGACATGTAAACTGATAATTACAATTGGCTGAGGCTAAGCTCTCTCAACTCAGTACTGGCATAACCAGTCAGGAGGAGAAGGAAACCACACTCACTACAATTCCAGTCTCACATAGACCTACCACGACAGCAAACCAAACACATACTCACACAAAAACATACTCGGAGGCTCTAAATAAAGATCTGCCTAAGCAGCAGAGACCTCCAAAGCAGACACCCAAGCAACCGCTACCCAAAAACAAAACACATGCAACACATATCTCACAAAGCCAGTGTGCCGAACAGTCACAGCCCTTAAGACTAAACAACACACCTGATACACTTGTAATAGGTGACTCTATCGTCAGGCACACTGACGTCCCGCTCACCAGGCTGAACAAGGAGAAGGTCATGGTGAGCAGCCTGTCGGGCGCTAGGATCCGCCACATAACACAAGCACTCAGGTCACTCCAAGGCAAGTACAAATATGCCTCAGTCATTGTCCATGCTGGTGTGAATGACCTGAGATGTACCTCCCTGGACTACATGAAAAGAGACATAAAGGAGCTCTCTGAGCATGTAGCCCAGGCCAGTATGACCCTGACCTTGAGTAGCATCTTACCCTCATCAAGAATGATGCCACAATATGAAGACAAGATAATCAATTTCAACAATTGGCTTAAGTACTGGTGTCATTCAAAGGGGATCCAATGCCTGTCAGCTTGGGATGATATGCTCGACAAGCCACAATGCTTCACTAGGGACGGCTTGCACCTGTCACCCCTGGGCTTTCGGATATTGGCAAAGGCTCTTGCTACCCCCATAGTGCCTTTTTTAGGCAAGGCTCAAAAGACAAACCCACCTCCATAGGTATCACAAGGGACAAGAAGCTAAGAGTAATGCTACTCAATGCCAGAAGTCTAAACCTCAAGATGCACGCACTCGAAACTCTCCTTAGCATGGAGAACATTGATATCTGTGCAGTAGCAGAAACCTGGTTCAGGGCTCCCGAGAGCACCCCAGCACTTCGAGGTTATACCTCATACCATGCTTTTTGGCCCCAAAACTTGGACCGAACCACAAAAGGAGGGGGAGTATCAATATTCATCAAAGATACCCACACCTCCAGGTTGGTGGCAAAGCATGAAGCATCAGAGACTATCCATGTGCAACTAACAGTGGGTAAAACTGCCTTCCAGCTTATAGCCTGCTACAGACCACCCTCCCAAACCCAGGAACCCCACTCGGCCTTTCTGAGAACACTGGAAAATATGAAGGTCTCTCCAAACACCATTATATTGGGCGACTTCAACTACCCAAACATAGACTGGGAGCATTACTCTAGCTCCAACACCCTAGCCCAAAGGACCCTAGAATTTATAAACTCAAATGCTATGGAACAACTTGTTACCACTCCCACAAGAGGGGAAAACATACTGGACCTGATCATCACCAACATGGGGACTCTATGCTCCAGACCAGAAGTGTATCCCTCACTGGTAAGATCAGACCATAAACTAATCTCACTGGATATTCACATCCCGACCCCACCTCCTGCCCAGAAAACCACAGTGAAAAACTTCTCTAAAGCAAATTTCACACACCTCAAAACCGAGGTGGAATCCTTCAAAGCCCACTGGCCTGTGGAAAATACGGCCCAGACCGCAGAATCCTTTATAAACGCATTCTATGAACACCTTCAGGAATGCATGGATCATGCGATCCCAAATAAAACCAAGACCCAATCCTCCAAAGGCAGACGTCCTGTCTGGTGGACCCCAGCCATAAACAAACTATACAATAGAAGGAGGAAGCTACTAAATGATACAGCAAAATCCCAAAAAGGGAAGGCATCACTGATCAGTATTAGCAAAAAACTACGGGCACTCATAAAATTGTCTAAGGCCAGCTTCGAGAGAAAAATTGCACAGGACACTAAGGATAATCACAAGGCTTTCTTTAGTTATGTTAGGAACCTGGGTGGTAATTCCCAGATATGCTCAGAATTAGTCCAAAATGACAAAAATACACTGAACCCACAGACATTGCCAACATCCTAGCTGACAGGTTCAGCGCAAACTTCTCCCCCCCTCCCCACCAAAAGGGCAAATATCTATCCCAGCAGAGTGCTGCCCCCCCCTGACATCTCAGATGCTCAGGTAAGAGCCGCCCTCTCCAAAGCAAAAAACACAGCATCAATGGGACCAGACGGTGTCCCAGGCTGTGTCCTACATGAACTCCAAGAACAGCTAAACCCAAACATAAAACTACGGTTCAATCTCAGCCTTATTACAGGATATGTGCCCAAAGAGTGGCGTACAGCAACAGTGGTCCCTCTCCATAAAGGTGGTGCCTCAACGGACCCTGGAAACTATCGCCCCATAAGCCTGGCTAGCTTGGTCTGCAAAGCTATGGAAAGGATCATCATGGACCTCATAAATAAAGATATTGGGGACCTACAGACACTGGATCCTACCCAGTTTGGCTTTGTTAAGGGCATATCCTGCCTCTTAAACCAGGTTGATTTGTTTGAAACAGTCACCAAGGCCATTGACGAGGGGAAGATGGTCCATACAGCCTACCTGGACCTCACAAAAGCCTTCGATACAATACCCCACTCGGGCATAATAGATAAGCTCACCAGCTTAAATATAAACCCCTATGTCACTAGATGGATTGCAAACTGGCTCAAGGACAGAACCCACATGGTTAGAATTGCTGGAGCCATGTCAGACTCCAAACCAGTTACAAGTGGTGTCCCACAAGGCTCAGTCCTGGGACCTCTCTTATTCGTTATATATTTCTCTGAGGTACAGGCCAACACGGAAGGACTGTGGCTGACCAAGTTCGCAGATAACTGCAAACTGGGCGCCATAATCGACTCTTCAGCCAACACAAGCATCCTCCAAAAGGGCCTCATAGAAACAGACAACTGGTGCCAGAGCCATGGCCTCAAGCTAAATGCCAAAAAGTGTATAGTCATCCCCTTTGGCAAAAACAAAGTGCCCACAAATTACCACATAGGTGGTAATCCATTAAGTACAGAAGAAGTAATTAGGGACCTGGGGACCCAAGTTGATAGCAATCTCTCATTTGACAACCATGTGGCCAAAGTGGTTAGAAAAACATTTTATATAGCCCACCTAATCATGAAGGGATTCACATTTAGATCAGGGGAGGTCATCGTGCTTCTTTACCCTTCCCTCATCAGGCCCATAATTGAGTACAATGCCCCTTTTGGGATGTACCTTACCAGACACCTGCAGCAACTGGAAAGACCCCAAAAGTACCTCACCAAGAGGATCAAAGGGCTCAAACAGATGCCATATGCTGCCCGGTTAAAGAAACTCCAGCTCTACTCAGAGGCATACCGCCTGTTCAGAGGCGATCTGTGCCTGACTTATAAAGCCATGTCCAACCCGGAATTAATGGACATGCTGCACCTCAGAAAATCCAAATCCCATTGAGCTACGTGCTCTAGAGACTTGAACCTCAGCACTGAAATAAATAGGACATGCTGGAGGGACAGATTCATAACCCAGAGGCTCCCTTCACTCTGGAATAAAATCCCAGTCCAGGTTAGGCAGAGTCCCTCATTGACTCTCTTCAAGAGGAATCTTGATGAGTGGATGGGAGATCGTAGGTTTACCCCAGGTATCACTTCTGTGTCACTGTTAGACAGAGGCACAGTATACTAACCTCGAAACAGGGCATAGCAAAATAAATTTAAAATGTGTGGCGAAAGCCAAACACATTCTGGCTAGGCTTATAAATGCCCTAGGGTAGATAGCCTAGTATAAACCTATGAACCTATGAACCTGTACAACATATTTTGTTGTCTCACCCCTCTCTCATGGGTGTAAGGTGTCAAATCTCACTCTAAATTTCTAACATATGCACAGCTGTTGCTGGTAAAGATTTGGGCAGCTATGGGCCTTCCCTACATCCTTCCTGCACATCCCGAGCTTGTTTTCCTATTGTCCTACCCTCTTTGTGCCCCCTTTTTCACCACTTTCCTATTTCCCCATTTTCTTTTCTTTAAAAGAAATTAGCGCGGGTGTTAGCAGGAGTAAGTACTTTTAAGCAGTATTCAGCAGGTGTGCGCTTGTGTGCGCTTAGCTAAGCATAGATAAGCATAGCTAAGCATCGCACAAACTCGTGCAAACCCGCTTACAACTGCTTAAAAGTGTTTTAGTCACTCTGTATGACAAGGCCTGTAGTCTGCTCATCAGAAAAATAAAATACCCCTGTCATACTCCAACCTCGGACCTTGGAAACACTAGACTGCGTGAATTACCACTCAGCCACAGTAGATATACAAGAACTTGGTGCTGAAAGAAATATAACATGAGTGAATGTAAAGGGAAAATAGGAAGGCCATTACACAAAGCTTGTTCTGTGTATCTTTACTGGCAATTCTTGTGGAATTGCATTACATGAGTGTGATAAGAGAAACAGCCATGCTAGTAGGTAATAATGTTACAGTAGCACCTTACCAACCCCACACAGTATCAGAACAGGATAAACACTGCCATATTTGCATAGGTAAGAGGCCAGACCTCTCAACTGTGACTGATTTACAGGGATGTCCCTGATTTGCAAACTAATGTTAGCTGTGCCCCACTGACTCCCTGTGAAATGTACTAACTGTAGGCAGAAAGGTGGGGAATCCCACGTAATGGTAACTGTCAATAAGTTAGAGTAGACACTGCTTGCATGTCAGAAATGGTGTAGTAATACATATGCTCAAAATACCCCACAGTCTCAACTGCAGAATATCTGAAATATATCACGGGTGTATCCCACTGATATGTACCTTTCCCTGAGGCTAGAATTACTTCCACAATCATGCCATTATGTAGGAGTACAGCACAGAAATATCAAAGGATGTAGCCATGTACTGCTAGCAACCACCTGTGACAATGTCATTGTGCAGGTGCTGAAAAGACTGGTGTGGTGCACAGTCAAGGAATACTAGGCTAACCTCCGTCTACCAGCTGGGTATGTCCACAGGTGGGAAGTACACAGTCAGATTACTGTCCATAATAATACACAGTACTGACATATGTCCACTTGTTGTGAGCAGACTGTGGTAATGTCAACCCAAACAAAACACAAACTGTTCAGAAGTCAGTAACATACTAATGACAGTATAGCAGTTCACAAGCATTGCATGTGCCTGATATTCATAATTGTTAGTACAATATACTTAGTTGTCCTCACCCCTCTCTCAGGGGTGGAAGGTTTCAAATGTCACACCAAATTTCAAACATATGTACAGCTATTTCAGTTAAAGAAATGTGCAGTTATGGACCTTCCCTACACCCAGCCTGCACATCCCTAGCTGGTGTCCCTACTGACTTCCTGCTTCCTGCTTACAACTGTTTAAAAGTGCCTTATTCACTCTGTATGACAAGGCCCTAGTACTGCTCAGCAGCGAAATAAAATACCTTTGTAAGTGTCAAACCCCAGACCTTGGACTCACCAGACTGCATGAAGTACCACCAAGCCACAGCAGACATATAAAAACTTAGTGCTGAAAGAAATATATCATGCATTACAAGGAGTGAATGTAAATGGAAAATAGGAAAGCCATAGCAACACATTCCAGTAAAGACAAATATCAGGCATTCAAGGAGTGAATGTAAAGGGAAAATAGAAAAGCCATAGCAACACATTGCAAGAACTACTGTTGTATGCCAGTTAATCCACAAATCCCACAGGAAAGTACATACTCCCATGTAAACAGTGTTAGCATTAGCAGGTGTGAGTTAACATACACAATGAGAAGAGTGAACTGGAAGAAGCAACAGTCAGGTTTCAGTACAACATGCATTTCAGTGGCTACAACACAGCCTCAGATATGAGATATATACCAACCTTCTGACTGACACAACAGTGCCCACAGCAAACCAGCATGGTCCCCATCTTGCAAAACTGAAAGGTCTACGCCTACCTAACCTATCATTTTATAGCAGTGTCCTGAAATCACAGTGAGAACTGCAATTACCACACACCAGGCTGCATGCAATTACTAAATGCTGGCCACCAATTGGTGCAGAGACCATCACATGCACATGTACAGATACCTATAAAAGCAGCCTGTACTGCCAGTCCACACATGCAATAATATCATTGCAGCAACTGGAGGGAGAGAGACAGAGACAGAGACCAAAAAAAAAAAAAAAAAAAAAAAAAAACAAGCAAGCCAGCCAGCCAAAAGAAAAAAGCTGTCAGAGACACCAATCCACAAAATACAGAAATACAACACATCAACAGGTACAACTGACAGAGGTGAGAAATACGAAGGTAATGTATGTAACAGATATGTACTTGCTGGCATCTGAATGATGTGTCTGAAAGGTAATCTACATACTGTGAACACTCCATATGTGTTAGCAATCTGTATCTATATGTATATGCAGATGTGCATAGGGCAATGGACATACTGCAACTGTTAGTGAAGGCTGGACATACATATGTAGTAGAAGGTTGCTATGTGCACATATCAATGTAGGTTGTAGTGTGTGGCATTGAAAACAGCATGCAGTGCAGGTATATGTCATGTGGCGGTGAACTACTCTGGGACTGAGCCAGTGAGGCCTGCTACAACTATATGGCCTGAGGACAGCATAATGCATTCTGCACAACACTGTGCAATATCATTACAGAATGGCATGTCTCACAACTGTTGCAGAAGTGATATTCCCACCATGAAAGGTGGGCAGTCTATGTGCATAGATGTGCATGTATAAGTACAGCAATGGATGAATGTGTATATATATATATATATATATATATATATATATATATATATATATACATACATATATATATATACATAAATCTATATATCTGTCTATATATATATATATATATATATATATATATATATATATATATATATATATATATATATATATATATATATATATATATACATAGAGCGGTATGTATAGATAGATAGAGATATATAGATAGATAGATAGAATATGTATATACATATATAATAGATACATAATTATATAGATATATATGTAGATACATACATATATACAGATAGATATGAATGTCTATATATATATATATATATATATATATATATATATATATATATATATATATAGTGGTGTGTGTGTGTGTGTGTGTGTGTGTGTGTGTGTGTGTGTGTGTGTATATATATATATATATATATATATATATATATATATATTAACATATACATATATATATATATATATATATATATATATATATATATATATATATATATATATATATATATATATATATATATATATATATATATATATGTATATATATATATATATATATATATATATATATATATATATATATATATATATATATATATATATATATATATATATATATATATATATATATATATATTCATATGTATATGTATATATATATATATATATATATATATATATATATATATATATATATATACATATATATAGTGAGAGAGGGGGACATGGGGGCAGATGTATTGAAACAGGTGCCTGTTGACTAAGGCATGGACTGAACACCAGTGTTGATACTGTAGTACCATACCCCATTACAAAACACGTTACCCACTAACTACCACATAGGTGGTTGCTTGCCTACCACTGGAGGTGTCAGAAGGGAACATGGGACACAGATGTACAATAGCCTCCCCTTTGATATCCACAGTGGCACACAAGTCTTGTAATCCCTGTACATGGTACGTGCCATCACAAAAGGTGTGTCAGCTAGGGAAATGTAAGTCAGTGTACTCTCTACACCTCACAATGTCCTATGCCTTATGTACCTCCCATGAGAACTACAGCAAGTGGAAAGGCCACAGACATACCTAACAAAGACTGATAATGCCCTCAAACACATTCCCTATGCAGACTGACTCACAGAACCACAGCTAGAGTGCCTTGCACACTTCCTACACAGAGGTTACCACTGCTGGACATACAGAGTTATGTCACACCCATACCAGTCAGCCAACCACCATGGCAACAACTCACAATCTGTCCAGCCTACATGACCCAGGGCCCTAATCCTTGTCACCGCACTAAACAGCACGTGTCCGTGGCAGGAGACAGTGATCTGTATGACCTGGCAGGTACAGTCTGTGGCTGTCCACAAACACCTGTATATGGCAGCCACATGGTGGAACTGTATGCATGCATACACACACACATAATGCTAACACCTAGGGCTAACACATACACACACACATCGCATCAACATTGCCCCATGTTGTACTGTTGTCCGTCACTAACACACACATGCATACATGCCAATTGGATATGTCAATGGCAGACTCTGGCAAACCAAGTACACACACTGTGCATATGATGAAACTGTGCCACCTTCTGCCATCTGTAACATTGATGCAGGAACAGGATAGCATGGTGCTGATGCACAGAGTGACTACATAGCACTGTAGTAATATTATCATGTTGTTAACAGTACAGTGTAATGATATCATTGTGGGTATATCCGAGCATGCATGATGCATTAACACTATGATTGTCATTGTAGTTTTGCATACACCAGTGTTAATTCACAAAATGTACTGTCTGCACATGTGCCACATGGCTGTTGTGTGTACCTGTGCCTGCATGTGTTGGGGAGTGGACAGTACATGTGTGCTGTTTGCAGCACAGAGTTGCAGGTGTACATTTGTGAATAAGGTGGAGTTGCATTCTCTGCATGTAGATGCTTAGTGCACACATGGGAAGGGTGACATGCACCGTGTGACACAGTATTCATACATTGTAGTTCTTATTGGTGGGCACTTTGCGTTATACCACACATATGTTTCACCTGGGGTCACATGTATGTATAATATGGTTTGACAGTATGCTGTGGGTGATACGGTTTCCAAATGTCAATGGTCTGCATTCTGGTGGTATACACAACCTACATAGGCTGAAATTCGGTGGTCATTACATGGTGTCTCCTCAACTGATACACAGATGTAGGAAACCCGGTGTCAGTGATATCCCTGCAGTACTACACTATACCAGTAGCCATTCTTACTGAGCCCCACATATCCCTGGGAACAATACTCTTTGGTATATAGCAGTCTCACGTACATGGCAACACACTACGGATATGTCCATCCACGACTGCAAATGCATACAGTGGCCTACAATGCATTGTACACATGACACAACTAACCACCACAAGGTATCATACAGACAGATACCTGTTGTCCAAGCCATGCTGTATTGCTGTAATGCAACTGTAGCATTGTCATTGGCATGTACTTAACATAGTATTCCAACAGTACCATGTAGGTGATAGCACCTATCATGTAGAACGGGTAATGGTGTGTACATGTGGACAAGTGTTATCTTGTCTATCCTGTGATATTCACATTTCCAAAGGTATTCTGCAGTCCCTCGGTGAATCACCTAAGCAAGAAGGTGTCTGTATGCATATCCGCAACAGTTGCCATACACCTACACTGGATGTCCATCACTCACAGACTTGCTGTGTTTTAACATGTCTGATATATACTCCAGACATGAACCCTCACCCACATTAATCTATCAAAGCTTTCATGGGTGTGTGTCACATAGATGACCTAGGACACAGATCACTGCAGTAGCCTGCATTGTCACCAACATACATGTATGGCCTAAGGTCTGGGAAGCTGCGGCACATGCTGGCAAAGGTAACAACTGTATTCATATGAGGCAGGCTTCACACATAGGAACTATTAGAGGTCACAGGTACATATCTGTATGTGGCACACACATACCTGATGTGTGCATTGAAATTACTGTTATGATAATATGTCATACAATAATAAAAGCAAAACATACAACACATTGACAAACTGTGTGACAAACACACACATGGCATTTGTAGGATTCAAACCCCTACCTAGCTAGGTTATGATACTAGAGAGAGAGAGACCCATTAGCATGGTGCGCTATTTGCTTTACTTGGTGGTTTCCCTTCTCTGTCTGTATTTCTAGTGTGGTGACATCACCAGTCATTCCAGAGAGGAATGTACATCTTTCGTGTGTTTTCCCAGTCTTCAAAAAGGCCACTCCTTTCAAGGAGAATTGCACACACATACACACCCCCCCACACACAGACACAGTCAGCATTTGCAGGATTCAAATCCCTACCTAACTAGATTATGGTACTAGAAAGAGACGCATTAGCACAGCACGCTATTTGCTTTACTGGGTAGTCTCCCTTCTCTGTCTGTATTTCTAGGGTGGTGACATCATCAGACTGGACATGGTAATGTGTGTACACTTTGTTTTATGCCATTCCAGGAATGGTCCATGTGGGTCGTCAGGTGTCAACATCTGGAACAGGAACTCATAATCCTTACCTTGTGTGATCTATCTGTGGACACATCGACATTCCTTCATATGTCAACACATATTTATGCACAGCTTGTTGGTTTTCTGGGTACTACATGTGTCTGGGATGTTGATAAAGGGTTATTCAAAGTGTATGTGAGACATGTGTAGCTGAGTTCAGTGAAGTATGTCCTGTGTGGCTGCCTTGCAAACAGTCTAGCATGTTTGGGAACCATGATCTGCACATGAACATACCACGGTTAGTAGGGTTGTGTGTATATCAGCTTCCAATAGCTCGGTTTATGACTTCAACCATGATGGACTCCATGGCCTTGCAGATCATACTTCATAGGCATACTGGACTGTACTTTCCATGGTGTGCTGTGCACTAACACTTGTGTGGAGTGCCATATGTTGCTGTAACACATTCAACGGTTCCACATCCTGTGTAGGGGGGAGGTTCAGCTGACTGTTCAGGTGCAGGATCTGTTTGTTCTGTAGTTTATGCATGACACATATTGGGAATCAATGTAGTCCACTTGATGCCATGCTTTTAGCATTGGGGGTAGCTGTTCATCCATTCTACATGTGATATCTCCTGGTATGATGATATGGACTATTGTTGATGGGAGGTGGGTATGTATATATGGGCTTGTCTGTCAGGATGTCGGCATTGTCAGTCAGGTACAGTTGGCCCTGACTCATGACATATATGTGTGTACATTGCTATATATGACATAGCTGTTGGAGGTGACATGATTCAGTCTGGACTTCTTCTCAGCTACTATTTACAGAACACCAACAAACCTGAGCACTAATCCCTGTTATACTCCTATACACACACTTAACACCCTAATGATCCTTTGTCATCTGGCTACAGAGTATGTCATGATGATATCCCGGCATGTCCAGGGGTCGGCTTTGTGTGCACTCTCCAGTCCAGCTGGTGAATATTGTGATGTAGACACAATGTCACATCTGCCTCATGTACACAGACAACACTCTCCTCCTCACAACAAACCCAGATATATGTGTGAGATGCACCTATAGAGACATACAGGGTGCTGAACTCTCTCGACCCATGACTGGCATAGTTTATCAGGTGGTGAGGATAACCACACACACCACATATCAGTCTCACATATCCTCTGGCGACAGCACTCAAACCACATTATCACACATAAACATACTCAGATGCTGTATATGAACTCTGCCTAAGCAGCAGAGACCTCCACAGCAGGCACACACACAACTGCTACCCCACTACAATACCCACATCTCACATAGTTCACAATGTCAGTGTGTCACACAGTCACTTGTCTTCGGGCTAAACAACACACATAATACACTTGTGATAGGCGAAACTTATTGTCAGACACACTGACGTACCACTCACCAGCCCATACAAGGGAATAGTCCCTTTGTGCTGTCTGTCGTGTGCCAGGATCTGCCACATAACACATGCAGTCAGGTCACTACAAAGCAAGTACAGGACTGGCACCATCATTGTCCATGCTGGTGCGTAAACCCTCAGACGTTACTCCCTGGACCACATGACATGGTACATGGAGGAACAGTATCATCATATAGCCCAGGCCAATATGACCCTGACCTTGTCCAGCATCTTACACCCACTAAGTATGATGTCACAGTATAGAGACAAACATATCACGTTTAACACTTAGCTAACAGATTGATGTCATTCATAGGGGATACAGCGTCTGTCAGCCTGTGGTGACATGCTCAACATGCCACGTAGCTTCACTATGGACAGCTTGCACCTGTCACCCTTGGACCTTTGAATGCTGGCTAAGGCTCTTGCTACCACCATAGTGCATTTGTTGAGCAGGGCTCAAAAGACAAACCCACCTACATAGACATTACAGGCTAAATAACATTAAGGGTAATGCTGCTCAACACCAGATGTGTTACCCTCATATTGCAGCCACTCAGGACTCCCCTCAGTATGGGGGATAGCAATATATCTGCACTAACAGACGCTTAGTTCAGGGTCACATATGCACACCAGCACTACCAGGTTATGTTTCATACCATGCTTTCTGACCACAGGACTTGGAATGGACAACACAACTAGGGGGTGTATCCATATACATCACAGATACACACACCTCCGGGTTAGTGGCACTGCACTAAGCATCACAGACCATACATATACAACTACCATTGTGTGAAACTGCCTTTCAGTTTTTTGCCTACTACAGACCACCCTCCCATACTCAGGAACCACACTCAGATTTCCTGGGAGCAATGGAGGATATGATGGTCTCCACAAACACCATTATATCGGGTGACATCAGATACACAAATATTGACTGGGGATACTACTCAAGCCACAACAACCTCACCCTACAGTCGCTACAATTTGTAAATTCATATGCTATGGCACAACCAGTCACCACAGCCACAAGGGGGAATATATCTTGGACCTGATCATCACCAACATGGGGACTCTGTGTTCCACACCAGCAATATACCCCTCATTGGTAAGGTCGGAACATACATCTATCTCACTGGACATACATATACACTCCACACACCCATCCTGGGTAATCTTGCTGAACTTCTGATGAGCCAACGTCTCACTTCACCAGAGCATGGTGGTATCCTTCAGAGACCCTGAGACAGTATCAAATACAGCTCTGACTGCTGAATCCTTTACATACACATTCTATGGACTCCTAGTGGACTGCATGGATTGTGTCACCTCAAATAACAACAAGACTCACTCCTCCAATGGCAGGGGACCTGTCTGGTAGTCACCAGCCATTAATAAGCTGTACAATGTCAGGAGGAAGCTACTACATGATAGAGCACAATCCCCGATGGGGAAAGCATCTGTGATTTGTACTAGCAGACAGCTATGATCACTCATGTACTTATCTGAAGTCTTCTTCTCATGGACAATTGCACCAGACATGTAGGACTATCACGAGCCCTTTGTCAGTTATGTCAGGAACCTGGGTGGACACTCACTGATATGCTGTGAGTTACTGCATACTGACTACACTTACCCTGAACTCACTGGCATAGCCAACATCCTGGCAAACAGGTTCAGTGCAGATGTCTCCCCCCATCCCCCCTAGGGAGCAACTATCCATCCCAACAGAGTGTAACCTCCCTGACACCACACAGTAACAGGTGAGTGCTGCCCTCCCCAAAGCATATATTACAGCATCAATGGGACCAGTTGGTGTCCCAGCCTGCATCTTACATGAGCTTCATGACAGACGTAACCCTCACATTACATCACTGTGCAATATCAGACTTACTACAGGATATGTACCCACGGAATGGCGTACAGCGACAGTGGTCCCACTCCACATGGTTGGTGCCAGAACGGACCACAGACAATATTGCCCTATAAGCCTGACTATCCTGTTATGCAAAGCTATGGAGCGTATTGTCATGGGACTCTTAAACATAGACATCAGGAACCTACAGACACTGTGTCCTACACATTTCAGCGTTGTTGTGGGCAGATCTTGCCTCTTGAACATGTTTGTATTCTTTAGACGGTTAACAGCTCCATCGACATAGGGACAGTTGTACATGCAGCCTACCTGAAGCTTGCTAAACCCTTCCACACAATAACCCACTGGGCCATTATGCATAGGCTCACCAGCATCGATATGGACACATATCTCACATGATGGATTGCTACCTGGATCAGGGATAGCACCCACATGATCAGAATTGCAGGTGCCATGTCTGACTATACAACAGTTACACATGGCATCCCACACGGCTCGGTCCAGGGACCTCTCTTGTTCAGTATATATTTGTCTGACGTACAGGCTACCACAGGGGGAGTATGGCTGACCTTGTTCGCACATGACTGCAAACTGGGTGCCATACTCACCTCTCCAGGTGCCACATGCATACTCCAACAGGGTCTCACAGAGATGGATGACTGGTGCCTGAGCCATGGCCTACAGCTAAATGCCATTAGTTGCATAGTCATCCCCTTTGGGAATAACAACATGCCCACACATTAACACATAGGTAGTACTCCATTACATACGGTAGGTGTTGTTAGGTGATTGGAGACATGACTTATTTGTACTGTCACCTTTGACATTCACGTTGCCACAGTGGTTGGACAGACCTTCTATATAAGCAACCTTATCCCATATGGTTTCACATCTAGATCGAGTGATGTCATTGTGCCCCTATACTAATAACAACCATGCTTGGTTACAATGCCACCTTTGGGGTGTACCTTACTCAACACCTGCAGCAACTGTACTGGCCACAGATACCCAAGCAACAGCTACCCCTCAGCAATACCCATGAATCACATATCTCACAAGATCAGTGTGCCTCACAGTCACAGCCCTTAAGGCCAAACAACATACCAAATACACTTGTTATAGGGGACTCTATTGTCCGACACACTGACATCTCACTCAAATGACTGAACAAGGAGAAGGTCACTGTAAGCTGCCTGTCAGGTGCCAGGATCCACCACATAATGCAAGCACTCAGGTCACTGCAAAGCAAGTACAAGTATGACTCTGTCATTGTCCATGCAGGTGTGAATGACATGAGACGTACCTCCCTGTACTACAAGAAAAGAGACATAGAAGTGCTCTCTGATCATGTAACCCAGGCTGGTATGACCCTGACCTTGAGTAGCATCTTGCCCTCACCAAGAATGATGCCAGAGTATAAAGACAAAATGATCAGTTTCAACAATTGTCTAAAGTATTGGTGTCATTCAATGGGGATCCAGTGTCTGTCAGCCTGGGATGACATGCCTGACAAGCCATGTTGCTTCACTAGGGATGGCTTGCACCTGTCACCCTTAGGCTTTCGTATACTGGCCATGCCTCTTGCCACCCCCATAGTGCATTTTTAGGCGAGGCTCAAAGGACAAACCCACCTCCATAGACAACCCAAGGATACAAAATCTAATGGTAATGCTACTCAATGCCAGAAGTCTATACCTCAAGATGCATGCAATCGAGGCTCTCCTCAGTATGCAGAATATCGATACCTGTGCAGTAACAGAAACCTGGTTCAAGGCTCCTGAGAGCACCCCAGCACTACCGAGTTATAACTCACACCATGCATTTCAGACACAAAACTCGGACCGAGGCACAAAAGGAGGGGTAGTATCTATATTCATCAAAGATACCTACACCTCCAGGTTAGTGGCACTGCACGGAGCATCAGAAACCATTCATGTGCAACTAACACCGGGCCAAACTGCCTTTCAGTTTGTAGCCTGCTACAGAACACCATCCCTATTACAGGAACCCCACTTGGCATTCCTGAGAACACTGGAGAATATCAAGGTCTCTCCTAAAATTATGTTAATGGGTGACTTCAACTACCCAAACATTGACTGTGACAACTACTCTTGCCCAAACACACTCGCCTAACGGTACCTTGAAGTTATAAACTGTAATGCGATGGAACAACTGGTCACCACTCCCACAAGAGGGAACAACATATTAGACCTGGTCATCACCAACATGGGGACTCTATGTTCCACACCAGAGGTAAATCCCTCATTGGTAAGATCAGACCATTAACTAATTTCCATGGACATCCATATCCCGTCCCCACCCCGAGCCAAGAAAATCACTGTAAAGAATTTCTCAAAAGCCAACTTTGCACTTCTCAAGACTGAGGTGGAATCTTTCAAAGCCCATGGCCCAGAGGATAATACAGGCCAATCTGCAGAATCCTTTACAAATGCATTCTATGAGCACCTGCAGGAATGCATGGATCGTGCTATCCCAAATAAAACGAAGACTCACTCCTCCAAAAACAGGAGACCTGTTTGGTGGACCATGGCTATAAATAAGCTATACAACAGAAGGAGGAAGCTACTGCATGATAGAGCAAAATCCCAAAAATGGAAGGCATCTCTGATCAGTATTATCAAGAAACTTTGATACCTCATAGAATCATCAAAGGTCAGTTTTGGAAGGGAAATTGCCCTAGACACTAAAGATAATCACAAGCCCTTCTTTAGTTATGTCCATAATATGGGTGGAAACTCCCAGATATGCTCTGAATTGTTGCATAACAGTACAAAATATACCAAACCTACAGACATAGCCAACATCCTGGCAGACAGATTCAGCACAAACCTCTCCCCCCTTCACTCCCAGAGGAACAAATGGCTATTCCAACTGAATGTAACCTCCCTGACATCACAGTTGCAGAGGTGAAAGCTGCCCTCTCCAAAGCAAAAAACTCAGCAGCTATGGGACCAGACGGTGTCCCAGGCTGTGTCTTACACAAGCTACAAGAAGAACTGAACCCTCACATTAAGTCACTGTTCAAACGTAGCCTTACTACAGGATATGTACCCAAATAATGGCGTACAGCTACAGTGATTCCACTCCACAAAGGTGGTGCCACAACGGACCCTGGGAACTATCGCCCCATAGGCCTGACTAGTCTGATCTGCACAGCTATGGAGCGTATTATCATGGAACTCATAAACAAAGTCATTGGCAGCCTCCAGACACTGGACCCTATCCAATTTGGCTTTGTTAAGGGCAGATCCTGCCTCTTAAACCTAGTTGATTTCTTTGAAACAGTTACCAAAGCTATAGATGTGGGCAAGGTAGTCCACACAGCCTACCTGGACCTCACAAAAGCCTTCGACACAATACCCCACTCGGGCATCATAAATAAGCTTACCAGCTTAAATATCAACCCCTATATCACAAGATGGGTTGCAAACTGGCTCAGGGATAGAACCCACATGGTCAGAATCACAGGTGCCATGTCCAAATCCAAACCAGTTACAAGTGACGTCCCACATGGCTCAGTTCTGGGACCTCTCTTGTTCGGTATATACTTCTCTGAGGTTCAGGCTAACATGGGGGGATTATGGCTGACAAAGTTCGCAGATGACTGCAAACTGGGGGCCATATTCGACTCTCCAGCTGACACAAGCATCCTCCAGAAGGGTCTCACAGAGATGGATGTTTTGTGCCAGAGCCACGGGCTCGAGCTACATGCTAAAAAGTGCATATTCATCCCCTTTGGGAAAAACAAGATGCACACAAATTACCACATAGGTGGTAATCCATTAAGTACAGAAGTAGTAATTTGAGATTTCTGGACCAATGTAGATAGTAATCTCTCCTTTGATAATCACATTGCCAAAGTGGTTGCAAAGACCTTCTATATATGCCACCTTATCACAAAAGGGTTCGCATCTAGATCAAGAGAGGTCATTGTGCCCCTCTACTCATCACTCCTCAGCCCCATACTTGAATACAATGGCCCTTTTGGGATGTACCTTACCCAACACCTGCAGCAACTGGAGAGACCCAAGAGTACCTCAACAAGAGGATCATGGGCTACAAACAGATGTCGTATGCAGCTCAACTAAAGAAACTCCAGCTCTACTCATTTGCTTACCACATACTCAGAGGTGATCTATGCCTGATATACAAAGCCAGGTCAAACCCAGAATTAATGGACATGCTCTACCTCAAATATCCAAGTCCCTTAGAGATACACGCCCCAGGGACTTAAACCTCAGCACAAGAATAAAAAGGACATGCTGGAGGGACAGATTCATTTCCCAGAGGCTCCCCTCACTCTGGAATAGAATCCCAATTCATATTAGACACAGCCCCTCGCTGACCGTCTTCAAGCCAATTCTGGACATGTGGTGGGAAATCGCAAATTCTCCCCTGGGATCTCTTCTGTGTCCCTGCTAGACAGAGGCACAGCAAACTAATCTTAAAAGGTACCTTCTGTGACCTAATTTACAGAGGCACAGTAGACTAATCTAATAGTGAGACGAAAGCCAAATACACTCTGTCTAGGCTTATAAATGCCCTAGGGCAGATAGCCTAGTATCTACCTATGAGCCTATGAACCTATAAGTTCCGCACCAAGCAGATGTAGGGACTCACACACATGACCTGCACAGTTCAGGTGCAGTAACTCCAGCTCTACTCAGTCACTTACCACCTATTCGGATATGATGTGTTCCTGTTGTTTGCAGTAATACCCAACCCAGAATTAATGGACATGCTCCACCTCAGGATATCTAACTCCCCTGTAGCTACACACTCCAGGGACATATACCTCAGCACAGATGTTAATAAGACATGCTGGAGGGACAGATTCTTATCCCAGGGCCTCCACTCACTCTAGATTGTGATCACAGTTTCACATAGGCAGAGCCACCCATTAACCACCTACAGGGGACATCTTGATGGCTGTATGGGTGATCGTATGTTTACCCATAGGATATCTTCTGTGTCCCTGCTAGACAGAGGCACACTAGCCTAAATATACAAGGGCTATCTTGTGTGACCTACTATTCACTGGCACAGTGTAGTAATCTGACAGGGCTGCAAAAGCCAAACACACTATGGCTAGGCTTGTACATACCCTAGGGCAGATAACCTTGTATTGACCTCTGAACCTATGCTTCTGCTCGGGATGCACATTATTTATTGCTGATACTGTTTGCAGGTCTTTATCGTCTTTGCTTTCCCAGTTTCTATGAACAGCTTAGGTATCTGCGGAACATGTTTGATCATGACAGGTTTCCACTATATTATATAGGTGTCTGTTGTCATGTAACTGTGTGCACAGGGTGGATTGCTGGATAGTGAGAGGTTTCTGGGTTAACACATGCAACTGACAGATATGTGTGGCCCACTGCTGTAGTCAGACATGGCCCAAGTGTGTGAACATGCCCAGTTCAGGCTTTCCATGTTTTGTTGCCTGACATATGTCTCATTTATTCAAGTGTGTGAGCATGCCCAGTGTGACCTTTCAGTATGTTGCGATCTGAAGTTCACTACATTTGTGGATGTGGGTTAACATGACCAATATTAACATTTATACTGTGTGTGTTGGAAGTCAAGTTCTGTTCTTACTGCAGGACTCACCTTTGTGTCATAACTCAACAGGGATTATGCTGTGCCTGCAGGGTTTCCATGAGATACTTTGCATAGACCTATCAACATTCCTTCATACTGGCTGAACAGTGCAATGCTGTCATAGTTTAGTGGTTCAGTACTTTAACTATGGTGCACAGTATCCTGGGTTTGAGGCCCATCACTGCTTTATATTTCCATACTGAGTAGACCAGACAGCTTAAGGGCCAGTTAAGCAAATATAAGCATGTTGGCTTTTGTTCTGCTATGCCCTACTTAGACCAGGCTTGTCCGACATTGCTGTATATTCACCAACTTTGCTGGACATTGCCCAATATTACTTGACATTGACCACAGTTGCACTAGTTGGTGTGTGCGGTTCTGTTTGCATATACTACATGGTGGTAAATGCTGTTTAGCCTATCTTAAATTGCTTGACACATGGCAATCATGCCTCAGATGGTGCTGGAGGGCTGCCTATGTCGGATGCACATACTACACTCCCTGTACATGTTTGAGGCAGGTAGTGTCAACTTAGGCATCCCTTTTACTATATGTGCAGGTCAGAGAGAGGTATCATTTCCAGGGTTCCTACTAAGCCAATGTATGTGCTATGCATTGCCTCTTTGCCAAGGCCAAAGCATACTGGGCACGCCTCCTTCTGCCTACTGGGGCAGGCTCAGGTTTTTCCTCCTCTGAGTCATGATCTGTCTGTGATGACTTTGGCAATGGTGGGGGGCTGTTTGGGCCAGGCCTATGCTGGTCCTGCTGCAGCTGTTTTCGCAGGATCATATTATGTAGCATAGCACATACCATGACAATTTGGGTACACGTAGTTGGTGAGTACTGCAAGGCTCCACCAGATGTGTCCAGACACCGGAACCGTGACTTGAGCAGCCCAAACACACACTCGATTACATTTCGTGTTTGTGCGTGTGCCTCATTATGGCATTCCTGTTCAGGTGTGTGTGTGTTTCTGATGGGTGTCATCAGCCACGGCTCCAGTACATAGCCAGCATCCCCGACTAGGTGACCATGTGGGATGTCCCCATTGGCAAATGTCTGGTACAGCTGTGTCAGATGCCAGATATGGGAATCATGGTAGCTTCCAGGGCAGCCAGCACACACATTCAGTATTCTGCCCTGGGCATCACAAATGACCTGGCAGTTTATTTATTTATTATTTATTTATTTTACATTTGTTAACCGGGCTAGTCTAGCTGGATATATATCCATTTTCAGTAGAGGCCCGGGGAGAAAAGCTCCACACAAATACAAACAAAAACAAAAACATATACAAAAAAATATCATTACATGGTAAAAAAAAAAGGATTAAAAACCATATGATACAGTATAACATTTCAGAGATCAAAGACACTTCAGAAAGTTAACATAGAACATAATCTTTCTTAAAAAGGTGAAATAGATGCACTCTAGTAAGAGTTAAGTACAATAATTTACATCAGAATTGAGGGATTTAAGCAATACATTGAATTTAGTTTGTTTTAGTGATAGTCTTAGTTACAAGACTAATTATTAAATGTTAGGAAGAAGATAGAAGAGGAGAAAAACAGGGTATAGGTGTTGATTAGTCAGGTTTACTACAAGAACATAGCCAGTGACTTTGGAGGTGATTTTTGAGCTTTTGTTTGAAGAGTGGCAATGATGTAGTTAGTGTTATATCACTAGGTAGCAGATTCCAGTTCCTTCCTGCTATATTAGTAAATAGAGAGTCACCAGCTGTGTTATTAGACTTTGTTAAGCTGGCAATGAGTTTACTAGAAGAGCGAAGGGAGTTGAGATTATTATATGGGATTAAGAGTTTTGAGAGTATAGGGGTATTATTGGGTTGGTACAGTATTTTGTGGGCAATAGTGAGTTGGGGGATTAACAGATGGTTTTGAAATTCCAGCCAGTCTGGTTGCATCAGGTTAGAACAGTGGTGAGTTCTAAAGGGATTTCCAGTAGCGAATCTGGCAATATTATTGTAGGAAATTGCTAGTTTGTTAAGGTTAGTTTTCTTAAGGTTTGTAAAAAAAGGTGAGGCATACAGAAGAGTTGAGATTAGATGGGAATGAGCGATCTTGGCTCTAGCTGATGTGGTTAAGAAAGGCTTAATTCTATATAAGGATCCTATTTTTCTGTTGACTATTTTAATGGTGTTGTTAATATGTTGATCAAAAGAGAGATTATTGTCAATGGTTATTCCTAAAAGTTTGGTAGTAGAGTCAGGTGAGATGACAGTGGCATTATTTGAAGAGATTGTGAAGTCTAAGGGGGAGGACCTAGTAGTGGGAGTAAAGAGAAGAAGTTTATTTTTTTGGCATTAAGTAGGAGGTAACATTTGGTAAACCACATTTCTACCATGTTGAAGATGTTTTGAGTAAGGGAAGAAAGTTCAGCTGGAGAGGAAGCTGAGCAAATAAGGGTGGAGTCATCTGCATATTGAATGCAGGTCGCTTGAGGAATTGCTATATGGAGATCATTAATGAATAAAGAGAAAATAAGTGGTCTAAGAATGGAACCCTGAGGGACACCAATGGTGACAGGTAACAAGGAAGAAATTTGATTTTCCCAGAGAACTGCCTGTTGCCTATTGCTGAAGTAAGTTCTGAACCAATTAATGGCTAGGTTATCAAAGGAGAGAGATTCAAGAATGTTAATTAGGATGGAATGGTTAACCATGTTGAAAGCTTTAGAGAGGTTGATGAAGAGTGCAGAAGAGAGAAGGTTGTTGTTGCGGTTTCTATTGATAGTGTCTGTAAAGGATAGGAGGGCGGTGGTAGTACTATGATAAGGCCTAAAGCCATGCTGATGGCTTGCTGTTATGTTGTGGAGAGAGAGATACTGTAAAAGTTGTTGGTGAATGCATTTCTCCATAATCTTTGCTAAAGGTGATAGGAGAGCAATTGGTCTATAGTTAGAGTAATTGATAGAGTTCCCACCTTTATGTAAAGGGATAATGTGGGAGATTTTCCAGATGTCTGGGATGGTTCCTTCTTGGATTGTCCTATTTATAAGTATAGATATAGGGTATGCGATTACCTTGGCTGCTTTTTGGAGATAAAGAGAAGGAAGCTTGTCAGCAGATGGGGTACAAGGCTTCAGTTTATGAATAAGTCTATAGATGAGAGAGGTAGAGATGGGTTGTAGTTTAAAGCTATGGGAGGAGTGTGCTAATTTGATTGGAAGGTTGGAGTTATCAATGTTGAGTTGTCTAGCTAGAGATTGTATAGTGTCAGTGAAGAAAGAGTTGAAGATATTTGTAGTTAGGTGGGGGGTATCTGGATCAGCATCAAGTGGGGTGGGAGTTTTGGAGTTACCTGGGGAAAGCAGTCTATTGATACAAGACCAGAACTTTTATGGATTATTTTGATGAATTTGTCGAAGTTTACAGTAGTAGTTTTTTTTTGTTAGTAATTATTGCTTTTTTTGTAGTATTTCTAAGCTGGCGGAAATGAAGAAGATCAGAGCTATTTCTATGGTATCTCCATTTGGCCCAGACTTTGTTTCTAAGTAGAATTAGATTTTTAGTTTCATTAGAGAGCCATGGGGCTGTGTTGGACTTCATTCTGATGGTACGTTTGGGAGCATGTTTGTCAAGAATGGATAAGAAAGTTGTATTAAAGTATATTACTGCATTTTCAAGAGGAAGGGATTTTAAGGGGTTCCAGTTGCATTCTCTGAGTTCAGTTTGAAATAAGTCTATGTTAAAATGTTTGGTAGCGCATATTATTCTAATGGTGGGGAGGTTAGGAAAATCTTTCTTTTCTCTTGTAATGTAGGTCAAAGAGTGATCACTGACATCATCTGGCAGGGTTCCTACTTTGTAAGTTTGTTTAACTTTGTTTATAAGTATCCAATTTAAGATACTCACTTTTTTATTAGGTTTATTAATTCTTGTTGTAGAGGTAATGGTTTGGGTGAAACCATGGAGGTTGATATGAGAGGTAGGATTTTCAGCATTGATACTTTTCCAGTCTATGTTGAAGTCACCTAGGATTATTGTTTCTTGGGGGTAAGTAGAAGATACCCAGCTGAGAAAGGCTTCTAAAGTAGGTATATTATTACTGGGTGGTAAGTAAATACAGATAATGTATACAGATTTCTTGGTGTTAAATTTGAATTTAGCTATGAGGACTTCTACTTTGCTATCCTGGGTTGGATAAGCTGGAAGGGTGGAGATATGAAGTTCATTCTTAAAAAGAATTGCTACTCCACCGCCTTTACGTTTTGATCAGTCAAGTCTCACTATATTATAGCCTTGGGGAGTAATCTCATTGTCTTTTGTATCAGGTTTTAGCCAAGTCTCAGTGAGGCAGAGAATATCAAAAGAGTGGATGTCTAGGAGGGCATGAAGGTGAGATACTTTATTATTGATGCTTTGAATGTTCAGATGTCCTATTAGGAGGGAATTATTGAGTTTAGGGTTAGTTATTTGAAAAGTAGGGTTGGTAGGGCCAGGGTTGGGGTGGATGTCTCCATCTTGTAAGGTGGGATTATTTGGTTTTGTTATTAAGGTGTTTCTTAGATAGGTTTGAAGTTTCATTTTTTTATCGGTGGGTAGGACATGATTAATGTGGGAGAGTCTGTTGTATTTAGGTAGAAGGTAACTAGGAGTGGAAGTAATATTGGAGTGTGTAGTTAGGGGTGTATATGTGCAAGTTGTAGTTTGTTTGTGTGAGTGTATAAGCTGGACATGGTGCAGATTTTCAAAGGAGGTAAGAAGGTAGGCTGAGAGGAGCGTAGTTAAGAGTAAAACTGAAAGTGTACGCATAGTTAGAGTAGAGGGAGCCATCTTTGTGGAGAAGTAAAGTTGTAACTTGAGTGAAACAAAAGGAAGAGGAAGTGGGATTGGAGGAGAGAATGACTAAGGAATTTGCAAATGTAAGTGAGGGGATAATAGGATATTTAAGTTAAGAGTAGAGGGTTATGAATAGAGGTATTTTAGGGAGTATATTAGAGTAGTAATAGGAGGGTAGGGGTGTGGTTAAAGTAAGAGGGACGGGTGAGTTAAGGGATTGGTTGGAAGAGTTAGAGGGTGTGTTTAAGGAAGTATAAGTTTAGGACCCCTGGGGTGGGTGGGAATTGGGGGTAGGGTAGGGGAGCGGAGTGAGCCCGCAGGGCGAACGGAGCAGGTAGAAACAATTGAAGGAGAAACTGGAAAGGAGACTATCAGAAATGCAGGTAATTATAGGTAAGAGAGGTATAACATGAAAAGAAAAAGGTCTAAAATGACCAAGTACACTAGCGAATGACAAAAATAAAGGAGGGTTAAATCAGTGTTTAAGCATAAGGTGAAAGAGAGGAGGAGCAGGTCTAGGAATAGATAAAAAATTTAGGCAAGTTTCAGGGGTAAAAAAGAAGGGGGACAGACAGAGAGTACTGGCAAGGATGAGGGTGAAGGGGGATAAGAAGACCAATACTAAAATTACAGAAGTAGGACAGTTAGAGCGAGAGGGAGCAGCAGTGAAAAAAGGAAGGGATGAGGGTGCAACCTAGTGGATAAAACAGGTATTGAAGAAGGTGAGTGGGGAAGCTAACTAGTGAAGAGATAAAGTAAAAACTAATTATAAGAGTGGGATTGTTATAGGTGCGGAGGTGAGAAGGTAGAAGAGAGGCTGTGAAGGAGAGGTACCGGCTGCTAGTGGCTCAAGCCCAGGCAAACTGTAAGACCTTTGTAGATTTTCAAAACAGAGGCCTAGTATACCAGCGGTACTATGCCCATAACCTACTTTCTTCTTTTCTTGATAGAGGGTACAAAAAGGAGGCAAGCAGATGCAGTCACCGGAGTTTGGACGGGTTCTTGTGACACCAGATGGGTTGTGGCTAGGGCAGGAATCAGAGCAGAGTTGAGCTAGGTACTTTGGGGAGAAGAGAGGCAAGTAAAAAGGAAAAGAACAGGGTTAGCACAGGTATCAGGCCTGTAAAGTTAGTAAAAAATACAACATTAATAATCAGAGAAAGTTAACACAATATTACTCTAACACATATAATCCACTTTAAAAGCTACAAAGCAAGGCAGAGTATTTACAAGCCTTTGTTGAGCGAGAGAGCAATTCTTTAAACAACAAAGCAAAACGCTGTAACACAGTGTTGCTCTTACTAACAACTAAAACTAGAGAATATGTATGCAGCTTCTATACCAATTACGGCAGGAGTTTAACAAACATTGCAGAATAACATGCAAAAAATAAACAAGAGCTAGGTGTAGTATAACTAAGAATTAAAAGTGAGTGAGGTCTTCAACATTGACTAGGGGTAATGCCTAAGCAACTGAAGCAGGTACAACGGCGAACTTGTGGAAGGCCAGATTAGCTAAGTATGGTGCTAAAATGCTGCATTTAGTTAAATATAGCTGGGTTGCCTAAGATGATGGAGGGGAAGCCCTTGCGGTTGAAGTAGACCCTACCCCGCTCACCAGCTGGTGCTTTGATGCATATGTGCGTGCAGTCTAGTGCACCCACTACCTCAGGGTATTCCGCTATTTGCTGGAAGAGACGCATATTGCTAGCCAATACCTCACGGGAATTGGGGAAATATACATGATCACCGACATGTGCTGACACGGCATCCAGGAACTGGTGCAGTACCCTGGATGCTGATGCCTGTGATATCCCCATCATATCACCAGTTGGTCTCTGGAAGGTACCTGTTGCTAGTATTCATAGGCCAACACATACCTTGGTTTCCACTGGAATGGGCTCCCCTCTGTTGGTTCTGTGTGTAAGGCGTGGCCTGCACAGCTCAACAATTTGCTGCTGGAGGTCTCTGTCCACTTTATAGCGCTCCACTATCTCCAGCTCATGTAGCCCCTGGTAGGTTACCCTGGGCCTGTACACTCTTCTCCGTCTCTGCACTGGGTGTTGATCAGCAGCATTACCATTGTCACCACCCTCAGCATATTGCATATTTTGCTTTATGACAGCAATGGCAGCCCCTAACATTTTTTTGTCTCAGTACAGCTTTTTCAGTATTCACTTCTCTTAGCTGACTGCAGTGCTGCAGTGTCTCTGAGGTGAAAAGTTGTTTGCAGAGTTTTAAGTGCTGGGCTGGGCTGGTTTACTGCCTGTGTAATTGCCTGATTCTGATTATTTCCACCTGCTAGCTCTGCTGACTCTCCCTGGTTAACTTCCTACTGTTTGTTGTGCTTCCTTTTCCCTTTCCATTTCCTCAGGGGGGGCAGTGCCGCGCACACTAGAGCAGATGCGAGCACATGCACTAACACGCATGCACACAGCCTTAGACAGAGTTACACTAGTTAATTCCTGCTTAAATGCGCGCACACGACCACAAAGGCACTTACAAGACTTTAAACTGCACTACACATGCTTTAAACACACGCACACAGGTGCAAATATGCTAACACAGATTTAGACAACATTACACATGGTAACTTCTGCTTACACACGCGCACACTGTCTTACTCAAGTTTATAAGCGAGCACAAGCACGCATACACGTTGCAAGCATTTTTACAGGAAACTTTGGTGATACCCACAGTGTGCACCTTCTATTTCTTGACTTTAGCTAGGATATCTACTAACACACCTCTTCCAGTGATGAGCAACTGACAGCTAACATATGCCACTCTGCTCCAATGAGATTAGCTATTGTCATACATACCCCCCCTCATGATGTCACCTATATCCTACTCTGTTACTCCCCTTATCCTAGTCTTGCCCTCCACTGACTGTGCTCATTTGCTATGTACACTTGCAATTCACTATCCTTACCCTCATTTGCATAGGATTGCCTAGTAATGCTTGGTTACATCTCTTGAACTGAGTTCCCCCCTTAGCAACCCCTACTCGGTAGCCTTGTTGTCTTCAGCCTGCCATTCACTTGCATTGTATATTATGATATCTTATAAAATGCCTATTTGTGGCTTTTATTTTCTTATTTTATGATTTTTATAGCGCACCCCATTTGCGTGGCACTGCGCTAAGCTTAAACCTCGCCAATCGAGGAAAAAAAAAACATTTAATTTTTATTTTTTGCATCAGGGAAATTTGCCAATGGCTGTATATTTGGCCATTGGCATGCTTCCTCAACCATATGCAACCTTTATTTTGGAGCTGTCACTGCTCCATTGTGCTATTTGCAGAACGGTACTCAGTTGTCAACTGAGTACATTTCTGCAGATAACACGGCTCCTACTCAGACAGGTTTGTGCTTCATGGATTGTATATTTACCTCATTTGCATGCCTTTCGGCTGCAAGCGAGGTAATTTGCATATCCAAGCCCTGTCCGTGTAGGAGCAGTTTAAGGGGCTGTTTGCAATGCTGTTCCTGGATCTCTCATCAGACATGTTGGCTGCATGGAGTCTTACTCTACTCTTAGACTCCGTGCAAGCCTTCATGAATCTGGCCCAGTATCATTGCTTAAACAGTAATGATTAATTTTTCTTGATTTCTTTTATATATTTCTTTTTCTATATTATATTACACCTTTGTATTACTATTGAAATCCTAATACATTAATATACATTTTCCCATACTTCACTTTCTCTTCCTTTATTACATAATACTGGCATTGAAAAAAAATACTTTTTATTCTTCTTTTTAAATTCAATCCACCATTCAGACCACTTTTTATTGAAGCCCTTCATAGTTATGTGATTCTTCCATAACTGCAATACTTCCTACTCTCTAATTTCATCCTATAATTTCTCAGTTATTCTGTTTATTCCCTTTTCCATTTTAATATATTCCCTTTTATTCCATCACCTCCATCCATATTGCTAAATGGTCAGAAAAAAAATCATAATTGTATCACCATATGCTACCCTCCAAGCCTTCCAATAATACAAAATAATAAATTTCAGATCAAAGTACCCTCTTCTATAAGTCAATAGGCTTTTGTTCCACACAGTTAATTTATCACATTTTATCGCTTCCTGTATTTTTGTACATATTTTATTTTTTTTTTACAGCTTCCACCTTGAATCACAATTAAAGTCCCCTGCAGTTATAATGTTCATGTTAACCACCACATAGTCTAATATTTGATGAAACAGATTCTCTCTTTCCATGCTAGTTATATATGCATATAATGCTATAATTCTATAAACATGTTCTCCCCACCTGACATCCACAACAATTAATCTTCACCAGTTACATCTAGCATTTTCACTGTTTTTTAGCAGAATTTTCACTGTTTTTTTTTTTAGCAGAACACAGCCACTCCAGAACAATGTTCACTTTCTAAGTTCCATATTACATTTCCACCTCGCAATTTGTGTGTTTGAAGTGTTTCTTCACTTGTCAGTAATTTAGATCCTCTAACAAAATAACATCCACATCATGTATAGCATACCATTCAAGTACCCCTGTCCTTCTTACAGGGTTAATAATAATGTTCATATTTACTGAAAATACTCTAAAGATGTTGATTTTGCTTCTTTTTAATTTTAGTGGAAATATTTTTAAATTTTCATTTTTACTCATTCCCCAGTTGAATATTTTTCCTGGGTATATGTACAAATAACCCTTGATCCTCAGAATCAGATTTTCACTAGCTAGAACATCAAAAAATGTTAATATGCATTCCTTCTCTTGATTTGTCTTCTTGTTTGGACCCATCCATCATTTTAACTTAATTTGTTTTTTCACTTACAATTTCTTCTTCACATAGTTCACCCTCTAACATAGCCTCTTCCTGTCCTTCCTTGTGTGTGCTTTCTTACCTTCCCATTCTTTTTCATTATTTACTATCTGCTCTTAACAATCCATCCAAAAGAGTCTATTTTTAATACAACCTTCATTCAGACATGCACCTTCCTGCTGTATGTCCTTTTTCCCTACACTGGTTACATTGTACCTTGTCACAATCATTAAACAAATGAGAAATGTCAACAGAAAAGAAACATAGTTAAGCCTGGCCAGCATATCTTAATGTTCCTCTATGATCAGTCACAAAATTAACACTTGGCAAGATTTCACTATGTCTTTTCACATTTCAAAACAACCTCTAGCCTCCATCCTCCATTTCATAAGTTCTTTCATCTGTAACTTTCATAATATTATCAACAATTTCACACAGACTCTCTGTACATTTTTAATATAGCCTTCTTCCAGTTTATCATTTCTAAACAGCAATATAACATTTTTTAAACATTTAAGTTACTACCATTAAACAAATAATTGTTCCACAGATAAATGTCTTTTTTGTTGCACAGTTCTAGAAATGTCATTATCAGTCCATCATTTTCAAATGTTAAGTAAAAAAATATATATTTGTCTCAATATGTATAAAAGACAGAACATCTTTAGCATTTAAATACAAAACAATTACCATGTTGTCCCATACATAATATGTCTATTTCTCTGTAATTTTTGCTTTGAGTCTCACAGTTAGTTTTCTCTTGTTTTTAGAAACAGCTTTACTTACAGTTTGCTGCTGCTGTGCTGTTTTGCCTGTCACTGTTGCACATGTTTTAGTTACTGCATTATCTGCTGCCATAAAACCAGATACATTCTAAGTCTGTTGCTGTTTTCCTCATTTACTTTTTGTCACTGCTGCATTCAATATTGCCACATCACCTCTTTCCTTTTCCACATTACCACCCACAGAAATTCTGAAAAAGTAATCAGTCACTGCAAGACTGTCCCCTGGACAATCCTGCTTGATTATTTGTAACAGAATGTCATCTGTTATCCTTCCTGATTCCAGTTTTGTTATTTGCACCACTTCAACAGACTTCCTTGCTTCCTTCTCCATGGAGACAGCTAACAGATGCTCATTTGTAACATCCATCACAAGGGAATCTTTGTTTACATTCTGAAGCTCCATATAGAACACATTTTCTCCAAATTCTCACTTTCTACCTCCATTCTCTTGATAGCCTTTCTCAACTCCTCCATACTGATGTTTCCCTTAGACCTCTTCCTTGCTGACTGTGCCATCTAGCCGCTCAAAACAGTAGGGGTCCTTTATGTATATACAAAAAAGAACTCATGTATTTACATATTTATAACTATTTACTAATGTACAAATATTTAGATATACAGATATATTTACACATATTTATAGTTTTCCTTACAGTCATACTAAATTTTCATCACTATTAGACCTGCACTCCTTTTCCATAACCACCATCTGATTTTAGTTAATATTGTTGCTAAAAACCATTTACCATTAAACAAAATTTCATTTATTCATTCATTCCATATAACCCATATGACAGAAAAATATTTATTATCTGTTTGTTTCACATATTATTTATTTCTGTTCTTATAATATTCACATTTAATAATATCCATGTTTATTTTATTCACTTCTTTATATATTTGGAAAAATCTTCTATACATAGTTTTCCACATAACTTTTTTACTCTTTTACATTTATGTTCAGTAGTTTCTTCTTCTTGACAATGTAAACATTTTCTATCACTTTTCTTTTTATATGGTATTCTTCCATTTACTGGTAATTTATCTTTTAACAGTCTCCAGAAAATAATTTTGACATTCTACTTTCTACTTACACCATTTGCTCCTTATTTTTATTGCTTTATTTTTTTTCATCTGTTAGATTTTCACATGATTAATGCTTTAACATTATATTCTTATACCACACTTTTCTTTCTTTTTCTAAATCACCAAATTTTATTTTCCACAAAAAACATTCTAGGCAACATTTTATTTCTTCATTTATATACTCCTTCTCTCTTTTATTCTTTTGTAACATGCCCCAACATTTATCATGCTATATTATACCGTTTTACTACTTATCTCTCATCTTTTTCATTTATCCACTTCAACACTTAATACAAATTTAATGAAGCAGCATATATCACGGAGTTAATTAACTGTAAACCTCTTTCCTTTTCATTTACCCACAAAACTCATCTTTTTACTAGATTTAATCTAGAACTCATATAAATGAAAACAAAATTACTATAATTCTTTTTCAAATTATGTTGGCAACATAAATACACTTGCTAAGTATGCAATTTTCCCCTCAGGATTGAATTTATCAAATAAGCTTTTTTTTCTGAATGATAATGTGTATGTTTTCCAGAAAACACAGGTTTGTTTTATTTCTTCAATTGTTTTCCCCATTGAATTCTACCTAAATCTTTATTCTGAAATGTTATGCCTAATACAAAAGAACCTTTATTCTGAAATTTTATACCTAACTCAGAAGTTTCATTCACTGTAAAATATATATATATATCCCTATCTTTACTACATCACCTAAGCCTTTACTTTTCTCTTTGTTTAAAGCCATCCATATCACATGTAGACACTCATTTGTACAAATTATTACTTTTTAACCATATTTTATTGCAATTATTATAATTCCATTTGCATATGTTAACAGAACTGGAATTCTTAACCTTTCAGGTCTTATATACCCTGTTCCCTTTCTTGTAATTTATTTCACATACCATCACATTCATAACTCATGGAAAGAGTATATATTTGACTGAAAAACCCTCTTTTATACCACTCTTCATACATATGCAGGTCTTGGCATAACCAGTCAATTACAAGTATATTTATTTTATTTTAATATTACTATATGTTTGCATACATAATTTCCTAACCTTCTCTCTTGTATTATCTTCTTTCATTATTCTCTCATAAGATTTCATGTCCAGTTGCATCAAATGTCTTATTAGAGTCTCCTATCATGATTTTGCTCCTTCTTTTCTATTCATAATATCATCCACAATATCTTTAATGATCATTAGTCATTTTTGACAATCCTTCCCCTTTGTACTATATATACCATCTTCCATAATATTTTCCATTTTAGTTATCAATCTATTTCATGTTATTTTCATAAAGATCTTATAATCATGATTATTAAATATTCTTGGTCTCCAATTGTTTTGTCTTCCATCTTCCATCTTCCATATGAATTTAAGTATTCCACTACATAATTTTTATATGTAAAACCTTCTTTTAAAAATTAACTTAAAATCTTTTAAAAAACATTTTTTTCCAATTCCTTACATTTGTATATAGTTCATATCCTATTTAATTTGGTCCTGCAGCCAACTCTATATTTATTTGTCCTAATACTTTATCTTGCTCATATAAATAATTTAATTTTCCAACTCCTTATTCTCTTTTCTGTTAATTTTTTTACTTTCCATGTTTTTTTCACTACCTTCTTTTTTCTTTAAACATTTCTGTGCATATTATACTACAGTATTCATAATGTTTTCCTGAGTTATTTCTATTTCTCCTGTTACATTTTTTTATTTCTCCCATTGCACTACCATCTTCCTTTACTAATCTGCTTGAGTTACTCAATACTTCTCTTTTCCTTGTAAACATATCTTTGCTTATTTAACAATTCTTGTATTTTTCCTTGATTTCTTTCATATAATTATTTTTCTTTGTCAAAATACTTTCCATCATTATGTTCTAATTCTTCCAGTGTATCATTATGTGTTCTTGTATATTTTTCATATCTTTCCATAACTACATTATTAAACTCTTTCCTTGTTCATTCCATGCCTTCTCATTTGTCCTTTTTTTAACAAGAAACATCTTTATAAAATTATCAGGTATGACACAAAGCAATCATATATTTATATAAATGAAAACAAACCATACTGTGATAATTTTAGTTGCAAACATGAAATATCACAAACCATTTTGACATAGTTGCAGTTGCAAATATACATCACTTATAATATATCCAGGCATTGTCAATCATTATATAGCTCAATCAAATCCTGCCTTCTTTTTAACTCTTGTTCCTTCTCTGCATGTATTGTTCCCACAATTCCCATTTTCTCAATGCAATTTTCTGCTACCGTTTTCTAAATATCAGATTTCCAGTTGTTTTACCTTTGCTACTATAGTTATTACTTCTAGTAACATTGGGTTAGACTTTGATTTCTATTTTCTAGTAATGCCTTTTTTTGGCAGCCACCATAATGAGACTCAGGAAAGCCTTACTATGTTTAGACAATTCCAATTCTGTATCATAGCTAAAAAAAAAATAATTCCTTAGTTATAACAATTTGCTCACTCAGAATCTCTGACAGAAGAGTCTGCAGGGAATCTTTAAAGTCTGCCAACTCATTACACTCACAAATAAATATGCTCTCAATTACCTCTTTTCTCCCCATCATGCCTGCAACATTTACTGTCTATGGATGAGAAACAGAAAATTTACCCCAGGACTGCCCTTGTAGTACTAATGGACACAGCCAGCTCCTAAATGCATTATCCTATGCATGGGTCTCCCAAATTATCCATGGTATGGTTCCAGTTATTCTTATTAGGGTAACATATAATTGTCGACCTTGGGATGGGTAAGTTCAGTCTATAACCAAATGCAATAGGTTATTTTGAGCCAAAAAGATAAATTGGCTAGGCTTAAAATGACCCACAAGAGCAGCTAGTCTTGTGCTTACCTATAAACCTATGAACCTATGACAAACAGCCTTACACAGGGTGAGTGCAATTCAATAAACCCAGGTACATGATATTATAAGGCCAAATAATGTGATCGGCCATGTAATATGCTAATGACTGTCAGAGGCATAGCTATCTCTTACAGAACCTGGGGATGTTCTCCATACTAGTGCTCTGCCTCCCTTGTTCCAAATTTGAAGAGCTAAAACAAAAAATGGACCACTCTACCTCAACATCCATCACTGCAGAGTGAGACTCTTTTGAGGTGGTACGATCTTTCAGCAAAGACAGGAACTCCTTTATTTCCATAAGAGGTTGCTCAGTCAACACCTCACTACCAGTTGCCCTCTGTTTCAGTGCCATGGCTATACCTCTCAACCTCTTAATGCAAGAAATCTAGACAATGCCTAAAATAATGGTAGGACAAAGGCCTAAAAATAGGGACAGACTGTAAATATTACTCTTTTAAACTTAGAAAGGTAGTAGAATAACAGGTTTTAAGTTACTATGCACTTTCTAAAGGATATAAAGTCTGAAACCCAAATGAATTTCATTATTTAATGACTTCAATCATCAGTGATTTGACAAAAAAACACACAAATTTTATGAGGAACAGACCAAAAACGCAAGGCAAAAATGTGGACATTTTGTGAAAATCTGGGTATGGATTGGTGTGAGGCAGCATCCATGGCCCTATGATGGACCATGTATTAGCTGTGGTACTGATCATGCACCCACATTTGCATTTTCTACCATTTAAGCCCAGGTTTGGTCACTGAAGGATTGGTCAGTGGCATGGGCAGCTAAGAGCTGTTGGTCATGGAGGCAAAGGACCTTTAATACCATGTCAGTTGAGCTTGCAGGTAGATGTGGATGAGACAGCAGATACAGCACTTGTTTTAGGGTCCTGTGTTTTAGGCACTGTCCTGTTGGCATGCAAAATGAGAATTAATTGTCATGTTCTTGCCCGCAAAACAATTAAATAACCACAACTGAACAGCAACGCTTCACCATTACACTACCACTGTTACTAAGGTTATGGCTAATGACATGTATGTAAGGAACAGAACAATAAAATAGTAATAACCATTACTCAGAATATGAGCCTGGGGGTTATCTCATATAATTTAACAACTTTGCAGTCTATTATTTGCAGTACATTTGAAATGTACCTCTTAAGACAGTTTTTGCTAACACGTAAAATTACTGAGGAATTGACATCCCTCACTGGCTTCAACATAGATGAACATTCAAAAGCTAGTGTTCTATAATTGAATTAATTTTGTGACAAGTAGTACTTATATAAACATATATCTGACAAAGAAGTAGAGCTTTTCTTTCAGCAAAAGAAGCTAGCAGAGTTCAAACACCTTACACAGCTGTTTTCTTCCATAGTGTGATTACACTTTAGGTTTCTTGTCCACCTATATCATGTAGTTTCAACATCTGAGCACGATGATTATGATAATTAGGGCTCATTGCTGCTCCTAAATCACTCAGTTTGCACAATTAGTGATGATTTATACATTGCACCATGCACACACCTGAGCAACTATGAGCAAATGTGTGCATGCAAGGGAAGCCAACTATGGGAGGGTGGAGAAAATTGTCATCCAATGATTAACTACCTGAAGATGGAGTTAGTGTAGAGCATGTTTTCTCAGCAACACAGAGAGGAGTGGAGGGCTATGTTTCATACCTTAAAATGCCATTGAAACCATAAAAATACAGTAACTAGTGTTTTGCTTTGCCATTCATCAAGCAAGTGGGACACCATGATGGTGGGAGGATGGCATAATGGTTAAGGTGTTTACCTTACAGATGGAAGGTGCAGGGTTTGATTCTCACATGAGGTAATTGGCTAGGCTTGAAATGGCTCATAAGGGCAGTTAGCCTATTTCTAACCTATGAACAGAGGCAGTGTCTTACAAGAACTATTTTAGCACCAGTTCTCTATCATTTTCCCTGAGATCTTTCAAAGTGAGGCATTAAGGCTGGAGAAGTACTTCCTTTTAGAGCACTGAGTTGGTGTGAAAAGGAGTACAAGATTTTTATAGACATCTTCCACAGACAGGACAGCTGGACAATCCTGAAGAAAGCTCTATACTGGGTCACAGTATAAGGCTGATGCCTGGAATAATTTGGCCAAGGCTCTTACCCATGCTACTACACCTCATGGAATGGGCAAGAGTGCCATTAATATTAAAGCAATATAATTCAATGCAAGTTTGACCACATTTGCTAATGGGAGGATGAAGTTAAGTGCAGTCACCACCACAGTACTTTAAGTATAATATTTTTCTCTAAACAAATAAACTGTCACTCCATGCCATGATACATTTTTATGTCCTTTTTATTGCTAGCCCCTAAAAAGATTGAATAAAAATAAAAATAATTATGTATCATTTTATATATCAGTACCACATCTAACAGTACTGGCAGAGTTCAAAGGTAGTAGTTTGTGTGAGTACATTTCAACTTATTAAACAGTAATGTAATGGAAGGCATAATAGTGAATGCAAAATCATGAAAAGCCAAAATGTTGAAACTGCAATCTTTAAATCCAAATGCCTATTAATAGCATACATATACTAATTATGAACATTGCACAGATATATAGTCAGTCATCAAACAATATCACTCCTCATTTTGTGAAGCTCATAAGCAAGTCCTGACATGGGTCCTGCAGCATGGGTAATCCCAGTTATCTACACATGTAGGGCAGTAGGGTATTTTATTTCACCATTTTAAAATTTCAGCATTTTGCCATTTCAGCATTGTATATTCAGTATTATGTTTTTCAGTATATTACCTTTCAGTAAGTTGACATAGACCTGACTGTGCACTTTAAGTAGTATGTTGCTACATGCCTCCTCCTATGCAGGTGGACAAATGGATCCTCATGTTAAATATATGTGTTCTGACATTATTAGGATAGGTGTGGGTTCAATCCCCTCCCCAGTGTTTTGTTATCTTGGAACACTATATTTTTCACCCTGGCAATATTAATTCCTCACTATATGGTCCATATGTGTAAAATCCATAAATAATGGTTTGTTGGGCATTTCAAAATATAGTGTCTATCCATTGTCTATCAGCTGTGATGGACATATTATCAAGTGATAAGCATTTTTATTTTGTATATGTACATTTTTATTATTGTCAGAACTCAAACTGTATCACTGGCCACAAGCAGACATGTGGTGCCCTGATAAATACCTCCTGTCATTAATAATTTATATGTCAGTCTGCATGTGAGGATGGATTTTGACTTAGTTCACCAAACTGGTTGGTGAAATTCCTGTTTAAGTACTAATTGTAAAATTATGCTTAATTTTATCATAATCAACATGGTTAAGAATGCAATCATCACTGAGTATTTCTCTTTCTCCATCCTCTTTCTCACTATCTTTTCTCTTACATATGTTTATTTTGTTTATTTGTTTGCTTCTCTCCATTTCTTTTTTTTTATACAGCAACTTCAACCTGTACCTATCTCACCAGCAAGGTCTGCCACCTCCCACCAGGTGACAATGGTAGCCTCTCTACCACCACCATAGGCACAACCAGATGCACCCAACACATCTCGGTCTCAGCCAGCCATAGTTGCCTCCATAGCTCCTGTCCCACCTGCACCATCTGTAACACATAGCCCTGTACTGGAGGTTGATACAGTGATACCCACCAGAAGCAGTACAAGTGGAGGTGACCCACTATCACCTGTAAGGAGCTGTCAGAGCTTGTGAGGAGATAGTAGGAGGTAGGATGTGTGCATCAGCCACATCATGTTCTGGTGAAGCACTGAGTCACTTCCCAGCCCAGCACTGACTCCAATGTTTGAGGCAGCACCCAGTGGTAATGGTGCCCATGTGAGAAACAATCTCCCACTGGATGTAACCTGGCAGAGAATGCAATTGCAAACACGCAGTCCTACTCCCCAATCCTGAGTCCTCCTCCTTTTGTTGCTATGCCCATCCCTGTGGGCTATATAATCCTTTCCTCATTACTGTCTTCCCTCTGTTTGACGTCTCCTTCACCATTGTGTTCCTTCATTGTCTTACTGCCACACCCTGTCAGTCATGTTTGGCTTTCCCTGCTACCTAACTTTCCCCTCTTACTCAGCTCTTGCTTCTCTGACTTCCATCCCCAAGTTTCCCTTCACTAAAATCATAAATGGACATCTGTCCCAGAAAAATTACTCCCACCAATACCTCTCACCTTCCCAGATATTCGACTAATATTATTATAAAATAAAAAAAATAAAATGTTAGAATAAAATAATATTAAAATAAAATTACTATAAAATTAGTATAAGTGATATCTAAAATCTATCTTGGATTTTAGCACTTTCTTACACAATTTATTCTAAGCTTTGTCAGGGGTTATTGAGCTGAGAATTTGAGGGGTATGCTTGTACTGCACCTCCATCATGCTCATTCCTTGTTGGTTCACCTTGTTGTCTACCCTCTGTTTACTTCCCCTTTTCCTCTCTGCCCTGTACTCCCATGCTGATTAAACTCTAATGCTGTTAGGACTGGTGGAGGCCAGTACATCATGTTTCATTAATGTAGCCTACTGCTCCTGTCTAAGTTTCACATAATTGTACATTCAAGCATTGTCATACCCCCTTTTCCACTGTATTTTGCAGCTCTGGTTTGTGAATAGCTCCCTTTGCAATCTTCTGTTCATCTCTGTGGTTTCTGTTGCTCTAGTGAAACCTCTACACTTCATCCTTAGTCATCCCTGACATTTTCCTTTCATAGAACATTTCCCTGCATATATATTTCTGTAACTTTCATTAATACATTGACAATGTAGATTTCCTGTCTGTGACTATAGACTTGTGATGAGTACCAGAGGAGATCATGCACGTTCAGTGTTTACCTCAGCTGCTTATACTTCAACCTGGCAGTGAGGTGCTTAACACAATCTGGTTGTGGATCTGTACTCTGGTCACAAGGAACTGCTCATCACATATAACGTCTTGCTCACAATTATGTGTAATAAACATAGGGGCTCATTGTGCATGCAATAAAATAGTGCTCACCTATTGGAATTGCAGATGTGGCATTTTTGAATCCTCAGGTTAGCTTTTTTTTCCCTAGTGTAAACAACTAGAATCATACCCTTTTTTGCCAGGAATGCAATTTTTTGATTTTGTTTTTCTATTTTATTTCAATATTTTCACTCTAATATGAACAAAATTTTATTTCTAAGTGGCCTATTGACATGGACATTATTGTTTTGGAGGTTGTGTATGCATGTTTTGTATACAATATTTGAAACTACATTTATTTTTTACCTTTAACTGAATTTGAGAAAAAGTGCATTTTTATGCTGTTTATTTATTTTACTTTTTATATAAGTATAAACATGGGTTTTTGGGGTTGTTTTAACAGAACTGTTGCACTTTATAGGCAAGAGTGTTTACATTTTATGTATGCAGTATGTGAATTTTAACTTAATTTTTCAGTGAGTAACACAAATATGCTTAGTTTAGAGGAATTTCATAATGGTTAATGAAATGACAGAGCTATACATAAACAAGTCACTGTAACAGTAAATCATAACATTTACATGTGATGACATGCCAATTGTTTTGATAAGGAATGCTTGGTCAGGCAGATCTTTTTGTCTATGGGTGCCTGCTCGACGATTATGTGTAGGAGGGTTAGAGACAGGAACTAGGAGTAAGAAAGGCAGGTTTTTGGTATTAAGATTGTAGGGCACAGAGTAATGAGTCAAGGAGATGGTGAAGAAAGTGACAGGATTTAGGGAGGACATGAGATAACTTGGGAATGGGAGAGGGATGAATATCTGTTCTCTCTTGGCATGGGTGACTGAGAAATGAACAGTGCCAGTGCAATGCCCTGGACACCATACTCTCAGAAAGAGCAGGTACAAGGGTTTTGAAACATGTGAAAGGTGAATATGGCTTTATGTGTTAGCGGGAGTGGGTAAGTAGATATGTATATATATTTTTTGCAGCTAGTGCCAGTGGTACTCAGGTTAACAGCAGAGTGAACCATCTGGTGGTGGTGATGCCAAAGGATTGTGTGGACTTGGGAAGAAAGCTGATTCCCTCTCACTTCAGGGCTTAAGGTTAGGTGCAGACAACTGCAGAAATGTGAATGTATGGGACTGGTCAGGAGGAGCAGATTTGTCTATATATGAATAAGAATGGATGAATACATTGTGAGGCAAGTATGAAGAGGAAAGGGGTAGTGATAGCCTGCAGTGTTAACTGCTAAATAGTAATGGACAGCAGGTAGGCAAGGGGGAGTCAGTGGTCCTGTCTGAGTTTGCAGAGTGGTGTTAGGCTGAAGAATGAAGCACAAAATGAATGAATGAATGAATGAATGAATTAAGTGATTAATTTATTTATTTATTTATTAATTAATTAAGTGATTGCATAAATAATAAAAGGGGAAACACATGGGGGCATTGTCAGGTTGGCAGTCACCCCCTTCCCTTTACCATTTTCTACTCCTTCACTTGCTTGTCGGGATGTGGAAAGGGCAAAAAGTCCATTGTGATTTTACTCAGGCTGGTGACTGGTATGTTTCATGTGATGTCCTGCATGAGGGATTATTTGCTTTTTTTTTTCACTGCTGTAGCAATGATATTATCAACTCTTTGGGTAGGTCCAGGATGAGAGCAGGGTCTTGTTCTGTGTGCAGACAGAGGAGCAACATGGCCACTCTAACATGATGACATTGGTGTTGTTATGGGGTAGAGCTGGGGGGATGAATTGAAACTGGTGGTGTGCCATGTTAAATCAAAAAGCATGTTGACATTGGTGTTGTCATGGGGAAGAGCTGGGGGATGGATTAAAACTGGTGGTGTGCCATGTTAAATCAAAAAACATGTTGACATTGGTGTTGTCATGGGGAAGAGCTGGGGGGATGGATTGAAACTGGTGGTGTGCCATATTAAATCAAAAAGCATGTTGACGGCGGTGTTGTCATGGGGAAGAGCTGGGGGGTGGATTGAAACTGGCGGTGTGCCATGTTAAATCAAAAAGCATGTTGACATTGGTGTTGTCATGGGGAAGAGCTGGGGGGATGGATTGAAACTGGTGGTGTGCCATGTTAAATCAAAAAGCATGTTGACATTGGTGTTGTCATGGGGAAGAGCTGGGGGTATGGATTGAAACTGGTGGTGTGCCATGTTAAATCCAAAAGCATGTTGACATTGGTTTTGTCATGGGGAAGAGCTGGGGGGATGTATTGAAACTGGTGGTGTGCCATGTTAAATCAAAAAGCATGTTGACATTGGTGTTGTCATGGGGAAGAGCTGGGGAGATGGATTGAAACTGGTGGTGTGCCATGTTAAATCAAAAAGCATGTTGACATTGGTGTTGTCATGGGGAAGAGCTGGGGGATGGATTGAAACTGGTGGTGTGCCATATTAAATCAAAAAGCATGTTGACGGCGGTGTTGTCATGGGGAAGAGCTGGGGGGTGGATTGAAACTGGCGGTGTGCCATGTTAAATCAAAAAGCATGTTGACATTGGTGTTGTCATGGGGAAGAGCTGGGGGGATGGATTGAAACTGGTGGTGTGCCATGTTAAATCAAAAAGCATGTTGACATTGGTGTTGTCATGGGGAAGAGCTGGGGGTATGGATTGAAACTGGTGGTGTGCCATGTTAAATCCAAAAGTATGTTGACATTGGTTTTGTCATGGGGAAGAGCTGGGGGGATGGATTGAAACTGGTGGTGTGCCATGTTAAATCAAAAAGCATGTTGACATTGGTGTTGTCATGGGGAAGAGCTGGGGGGATGGATTGAAACTGTCGTGTTCCATGTTAAATCAGAAAGCAAATAGAAAATAATATAATGGAATGATTAAACAACTGGGAGTTGGTGTTGGCTGGGATAAGGTGAAATGTGCATATTTAGGCTGAAGTACTCAGTTGCTGATGGCAGGTCATATGCATTTGTATAATAAGTCATAGGATGTGCAGGGTACATTAGCAGCAGTTGAGGCATTTAGGTTACTGAGGGGGTTCAGGATGCAGCCTGCATCTGTCATTTAACAGTGGAATACTGCCTATCATCGTGGGTGCTAATGGGCAGTGTGAAAAAAAATACTGAGGCTGGATTAAGTTCATTGGGGAGGGTGCATAAAAAAAAAACAATAAAGAAAACAGTTGATGTTGTATGGAGCTCCAGCAGCAGGGACTATTCAGAATGAGTCAAGGACAAATGGGGTCATTTTAAAATATTAGTGATAATAATTTGAGAATTTGATAGAATAAGAAAATATGAATTAGCAGGTATTTTGTGAAGCAAAGGAGTTATAACCATAATTAGTGTCATTATTTATTAAGGGTAATCCACCACCAAAAAAAATACTCATTTAAGAAAGGGTTACGAAAACGGAGTGAACATTTTAAGCAAAAATCTAGGACATCCACATAAATCCGAAAGAGCTGAGAAGTATGTCTGTCATATCAGTTGGTACTGAGGTACAAGGGTATGTTGCTAAGCACTCTAGGTCTTTTTTTTAATTTGTGCTGTTTTAGAAGTTGTTGGGGGTGGTAAGCCAAAAGGGGAATATGGTGTGGATAAACGTACATGTTCAGGTATGGGTCTTTGAGAGGACACACCAGCTTGTAGTTTATAAGTATAGGAGGATTAATTTTGTGTACTAGAGAGGAATAATGGCTGCTTAAACAGGAGGTTATGTTGGGTAGACATAAAGAAAGCATGGGCACTACATTAGTCCAGAGGTTCAAAATAGGGCTCAGGTATGGATTAAGGTTAGACCACTGTTGCTCAGAACTGGGTATAAAAAAACAAGAAGAAGAGCGAGAGTCAGGTAGGAGGAAGCAGGGGTTAGTACCAGGCTAAATGAGTAGGATAGAGGTTTGGGAGGCTGGTAAAGAGGGGTTGGCAGGCAGGGATGCTATTGACAGTTTACTAAGTGTCAGGTCAGTCGTAAGTAACCAAAGGTAGTAAGCAAAGTAAGCAGATGAGAGTTTTCAGGGCAAAAGGTGAATAATGTCAGTACACTCAAAGAAAGATGCATTCAAGGAGGCAAGAGAGCTCACAAGACTAATGATGGTTCCACCATGGAAAATTCAATGGAACCACAGCCCAATGCAGGTAATAATGATGTTACCTTTGCTAGTGGAATAGATCAAAGTCAGGTGAATGGTGAGAATTTAGTTGGGCTATTGCAGGATCTAGGTATTGAGGGTAGATTGTGTCTGGGAAAGGTGGCAAGAGGCCAGTTGTAGAAAGTCAGGTGGAAGGTGAGCATGACTTTTGACTAGGTGAGATTCATGTGAGGAGAGAAGAAGGTGCTGCAGATGTCTCTGGGCAATTTAGCCCAGAATTGGGGATGACAGGCTAGGGATCCAATCAGCATTTCTCAAAGTGTAGCGATGATTTTGGCAGTGGAGAAAAATGTGCTTATCGTACCAGATATCCCTCTGGCAGTGAAGGAGAAGGTTTGGCAGGGAGATTATACGTAGATGTTTTTGAATTGTTGGATCCAGAAGAAGTGCAGGGGATGGCAGAAACTGAAGCCCCAGGTTCAAATCATTTAACATAACCTTTTGTTGCCTTAGGGAACAGGAACCTGGTTAAGTGTAATTATTTATTTATTTATTTATTCATTCATTCATTCATTCATTCATTCATTCATTTACTGACGTTTGATTACCAGGAAAGTCAGACTGGATAGAAGCCCATGTTCAATAGAGGCCCAGCGAGAAAAACTCCAAGTTATTGCAAAGCTTTTTAAGAAGAATTTTGCAGTCTTCAAACATAAAACAAAAACATATGCAGTTTAAATAATTATAACAAAATAGACATAATATAAAAACATTGATTAAGAATCAATACAGGGTATATGACAATCATTTAATATTTACAGAAATTGTAGACAGTTTGTACAGAAATTAAGGGTAAGTTACTGTAATACAAATAGAAATTGCAATATGAAGTGAAGGAAAAAAAAACTTACTGTGCAGTGTTGGCCAGATTAATAGAAATTGGTGTTATTATTGTTTTTATTGTTGTTTTGCCATATAACTCAAGACCAGTATATGAAATGACAAGCAATATAATTCATGTTATATGAGAAAATGTTCTAGTATGATGTTTTAATATTTTGTGAATGACCCTTTGGCCATTATCAAGGATTTAACTCGCTGAGTCATAGAATGAGCAAGTTCACAGCAATTTTCAGTCATAGAAGCATTGCACTCCCAAGCTGGAATGAGTTTTTTCAGTCAGTTGCTGCTTGTTTATTATGGTCTTTTTATTAATCTCTTACTTCAGAATAGCCCTCAAGTTCTCTAGTGGATTCATATCTGGACTGTTATCCAGCCATGGTTACATTTCAATACCGTCAACCTCAAAGAAACTTGTCACTTGTCGACCTTTGTGACATGGGGCACCATCATGCATGAAGCTGAGGGAACAGACATTACTGTGGTATGGTTCTGTGCTGTTCCTGCTTTATGTTTCTCTGAACAATGTACAGATGACACATTCCGAAAATGCTCATAATACTCCCCACCATTACTTGAGTGGGCTGCTTGATGCACTGAATGATACAATCGTTCCTCATCTGCTCTCCAGATTGTCATCTGGCATATTGTACTTACTGATCCAAACACTGTATAATGCTCTTTCCACTGAAAACAACCTGTTCCCAATCTTCTTCTGATCAGTTTTGAAACTCTTTCAGCCAGCACAGTCTTTTTGCCTTTATTTGATTGGTCAGATTAATAGAAATATTGACAAATAATGGACATTTCTTAGTTTCTTTAATGATTTTCAGTCTGGCTTTTTCAGAAATTCACAAAATCATTTCAGTTTGCTAATCAGAGAAGAGAATTAGATAGCAGTAAGGAAGTAGGTGAAGAAGAGAGAGAAAGGAGATATGAGGAATGAAAAGGTACTTATTCACATTTAGGGATATAGTTTATTATGATTTTGAGCAAGAGCAGAGCCAGAATTTATCCAAGAAGTCTTTCAGAATGGGTTTGAAAGATGGAAGGATGGGTATAGACCTGATGGATACAGGTAAGGAGTTCTAGGCCTTAGCAACCTTGTATGAATATAGACACTAACCAGCAGATTTGTAAGGTTTATAGACAGCCAGGAGTTTTTGGTCACTAGATCATGACTGACTGGGAACATAGTTGTGTTGAATGTTTTCTAATGCTGAACAGGCAGATGGACGCTGGATAATTTTATAGGCTGTAAGAAGCTGTGTATATGTTAGTCGATGTGGTAGTTCTCAACAATATAGGCTTTTCAGTGCTATTCAGTGCCGACTTCTAAAAGGGGGATGTTCTACAAATTTAGCAACTTTGTTATAGCATTGTTCAAGTTTCAGTTTTTCTGAAGCCTGGAGGTTAGTAAGGTTGGGAGCACCATAAGAAAGAGTCGAAAGGAGATAAGTAGTGGAAAGTGTAGTTTTGAATGCATCGGTGAGAAAGTTTTTGGCTCTGCAAAGCATCCCTAATTTTTGATGATTTTTTTTCTTATGTGGTTTTGTATATCCAGGTTGAATGTAAAATTATCATCTACTATCACCACTAATAGTTTGCTATGAGAAGTGACCTCAATGGTTGTATTATCAAGAGAGAGGACTTTAAATTTAGTTTTCTCATGAGAGAGGGATTTATGGAAAAAAAGTAGTAGACTGGTCTTTTTTTAGTTGAGCATGAGTTGTGTTACCAAGCCATGTTTCAGTGGCTGTTAAAGCTTCCTGAGAAATTTTCTGGCGGTGTATCATGTTGTCAGATGAGCAAATGAGAGTGAAATCATCTGCGTATTGTATTAGGGTGGCCTGTTGTGTGGAAAGTATAGAGAGTTTGGTGAAAATGTTAAAGAGGAGGGGAGAAAGGATAGAGCCATGTGGTACACCAGTGGTGACTGGGAGATAAGGAGAGTGCATAGAGTGACATTTTACTGATTGATACCTATTGGAAAGGTAGCTTTTGAACCACAGAAGGGTGGGCATTTGAAGAAGAATTTTGCTGTGACAAACTTTAGACCTATAGCAATGTTATCTCCCCACACCAAAATACTTGAAAAATGTATTCAAAAACAATTGCTAGAATATCTCTTGCAGGAAAACTCCTCTCCCCTACCAACATGGCTTTGGTCCTTCCCATAGTACTAGCACTGCCCTTCTAACTTATACAGATACTGTCAATAGCTAGAGATAATGGCAACCTAGTCTTTTCCATCTAATATATTGTCTTAGATTTTCCAAGAGTAACCACAAGTCTTTATTAATATTATACTTGTTAATTATTTGATCATTTGTTAATAGTTTCTCTTGTTCACCTAGTCAATACCAATAGTTTATTGAACTTTTCTTTAATGTATTTATTTTTTGTGTTTGAAATGTATCAAGGATAGCAGGTGTAAAGGCTATTGGTAGAGTCAGGAAAAAACAAGAATTGATATTTGGGACTTTCTTTATAAATGTTTTAAATGCTTTAGTATTTATACATTTTGATGGCAATTTATTGTTTTTATTTTTTGCCCCTATTAGGTGATCTTTTAACATCAAGATTAAGGATGATGGTATGATAGTAAAATTGTCCTGTATATGGGTATGATTAAGTTCTGTATAAATTTGTTCATGTATTTGTTTCCAAATAGGGATGTAGTGAGCATTTAACTATAAGGTTATATTTTAATAACAGATGATAAAATGTATGTCTCAGTGTCTGGTAAGTTAATTCCTCCTTCATCCCAATTTGGTAAATGCTTATTTAAAGCAATTTGGGGTTTATTTGGAAACCATAAGAAGTTTAATATTATTTTGATAAATCTTTGGATGACATATTTCGGAGGTGGCAATGAGAAACTTTGTATTATGTATAGTACTTTGGAAAAATGATTAATTTAATAAGATATAATCTGTCTCCCATTGTAAACATATATTTCTTCCAGTTAGATATTGTTTGTTCTATTCTGTCTATTTTTTTTATTAAATACAAGTGAATCTGTTAAATCTTCAAGTAATTCTATACCTAAATACAACATTTTGTTGTCTTCTGCTATATATTTAGAATATTTTTTGCTTATATATTTCTTTTTGGAATTACATGGTAAAATTGTTGTTTTGTTTTCATTAAAATGTAAGTTTGACACATTTTGAAATTATTTCATATCTTTGACTAATGCCTGTAAAGACTTGTTAGTGTCTGCTAGGGTTAAAAGTATTGTTATCAGAAAAGAGCTGTATTTTAAGATTTAATGTTTTGTTGATGTGTATTCCTTTAATGTTATTGTTTGATCTAATTTGATTTGCAAAGGGTTCTATTATTAATGCAAATACCAGTGGTGATAAAGGACAGCCTTGTTTTGTTCCCTTCTTGATTTGTATAGGTCTTGATCTATATGAACCTAATTTAACATATGCTATAGATTATTTATATAATGATTAAATGAGGGTATTGAAAGTTATGGGGAAATTATATGTATTTAAAACTAATGTTAGAAAATCCCAGCTGACCGAATCAAAAGCCTTGTTAATATCTAGGGATATTAAGTTTAAATCAAAATTTATATGTTTAGTATAATCTATGAGTGATAAAATTCTTTTAAGATTATCATAGGTATTTCTTCCCTTAATAAAACCTGTTTGGTCTTCATGGATTAACATGGGAAGAAAGTGCTTGATTCTGTCTGCATAAATTGCCATGAACATTTTGTAATCTATATTTAATAATGATATTGGTCTATATTATGAACATTGCTTCTCATCTTTGCCTGTTTTAATTATTGGAGATATCAATGAGTATCTTCAAGAGGGGGGGATATTTATGTCTTGTTTAACTATGTTATATACTTTAAAAAGTAAGGTTATAGCCTGATTAGGTATTAAGTTATACATTTCAGGTAATATATTATCTGGGCCAGGTGCTTTATTAACTTTAAATTTTTTTAATTTGTGATTTCAATTCAGTCATTTTAATTGATTTATTTATAGTGTCTATTTGTACTTTCATTAACTTAGTAAGAATTTTATTTTCAAGGTAATTTTTCATATATTTGGTAGATATTTTTTGAGAATTTAAAGAATTATCTGAGTTATATTGTTGTCTAAATGCTTCCAGAATACTATTTGAATATGTTACCTTTTTCTAGGTATTAGGTATATATATTTCTTTAATTTGTTTGGATTTGATTATTTTTTTGTTCTGTTTGCTAATTGTTTTAGATGCTTTGGATTAGTAGAATAGGAGTTTAGTTTTATATTTTCCAAATTAATCATAATCTTATGATGTAATATTTCTGCATATTTATTGTTAGTTTGTAATAGTTCTTGAGCTGAATCTATGTTTCATTTTTGAACTACCAACTTCAATTTATCAGCCTTCTCTTGTAATTCTAATATATCTTTAATCCAGATTTTCCTTTTATTGATGTACCAAGATAATACTTTCCCATATATAAATGGTTTTAATGAGTCCCAAATATATACTTCTGAAATGTCCTCTGTTGTGTTCAAATCAAGAAAAGCTATAATTTCTTTTTCATAGAATTCTTTAAAGTCTGTTAATTTTATGTAAGAGGATATTCTTGTAATGGTATTTTTATCCATATGCTTAAGTTCTATCTCAAAAACTAGTGCATTATGATCAGATAGTGGACAATTTATTATATTAACTTTATCTATTTTCGTTATTAAATCATTTATATATATATATATATATATATATATATATATATATATATATATATATATGTATTCTGTCTATTCTAGAGTTAGTTTTATGCCTATGAGAGTAAAAGGAATAAATTAGTGAGTCTGGGTCAGGAAAGTCATTTATGTCTTTTAAGCACATTGTTTCTGTGAATTTTAAAAGTGCCTTTGATATAGGTAATGTTCTTCTTGTAGTTTTTGAATCAGAGTCTTTATCATTTGTTATACAATTACAATCTCCTGCTATTATCAGGCTGCCTTTAGCTAAATTAATTATTTCTTCAAAATGATGTTTAACTGTTCCTAGCCCAAGTCCTGGTATCCAATATAAATGTATTATGGTATAGACTTTTCCATTCAATTCCATAGGCACTAGACAAAACATGCCTGATGTATCATGATCGGTATTAATTATTTTGGGAGATATAATTTCATTATGAATTAATATGGCTACCCCTCTTTTTTTGTTTATATTGAGAGCTTGTTAACATAGTGTAGTTATTAATATGTATACTATTTATATCAATATCTAACAAGTGAGTCTCTTGTAAGAATAGTATCTGTGGTTTGTGTAAATTTATATATTTGAATAAACTCCTCCTCTTATTACTATTCAGACCATTTATATTTATACATACGCATTTCATATTTACTTTATGTTTGTTTTGTATAACAGTTTATGGAAATAACTTTGACTCTTGTTTTTATTTTATAGAATTGTTTTGATCTTATATTGTTCATATATGTATTAAGTAGTTTACCTGTAAACACCAAACCATTATAAAAAAACAAAAGAACTATTAACCTTATTGTTTCAACTCATATAATACATTCCTTATCACTATGGGATAATATACCCCTTTGCCTGGTTAGTAATACTAGCCAAACAAACCTTCTAACCTTGTAGATAGTGTTTGGATTAGTCTCTCTTTAACCTCACAAATAATATAATAATATTTACATAGTTTGAAAAAATAATATAATGAGCTAACATATGAATATGTAATGACATGTATGAAAGTATTGTTATGTACATATATAATTCTTTGTAGAATATTTAAGATAGTAAATTTGTTTTAGGTTTTAAATGTAAGTTTGTTTCCATTCTGGGTTGAAAGAATAACATTTCAAATTTAACATTCAATATTACTTCAATACCATGGTGTAATTTACATGACATTTAATGCAATACAGTTTCAAGGCAATTTATATACCCCCCAATTATTTAGGCATATGTAATTATCTCTATTTTGTAATTGTGACAAAACAGTATGATATTGGTAATGATAAAGTTCAAACAACAATCATAATTCAACATCAATTGAGTTTTAACTTTTTCCCCCACATTTTTCCTCATCCACAAATCAAGAAAATAATCAATTCTGCAACTTGAGTGAATTTTTGTAGTTTACCGATGCAACTCATATTTAGAAATCAATTAAAGCTAAAGTTTCCTATTCAAATATTAGTGAGTTTCAAATTAAGTCTATATATCAATAAATAAAACAATATCACAGATCAATTTAAACATTAAATCAATTAAGCTACATCAAAGCAATATTTTATATAGTTTTCTGTCATGGTTAATATAGGGATATCTCAATAAGAAATTTGTAGTTATATATTTAGTAAATCAAAAGGTATGAATTACATCTTTAAATAATATAAGCTAAATGATCAATAAATATCAGCAACACTGAAAGGGCTAGGTTCTTAGAACTAAAAATGATAATAAAAATACTAATTCATATATTTTTACTAAAATCTAAATACTTTGACATAGCTATAATATATTCATATTATACATCTCAATCATATGAATCATTAATAATTAGCATAATATAAGCCTTTGAGTTTTTTGTTTTTTAAATAAATAATATAACTGGTCTAATGATAGTCCTCGATCTAATCACTGTACATCTTTTTACTAAATAAATATCTGGATTAAAAGTCTAACCATAATCAAGGAAGGATGAATTTCAAAACCAAGTTAGGGCAGATACGCATGCATTTATCTCAAAAAGTGTGACCTTGTGTGAGTAATATAATACTTTCAAAAGTTTATATGACTTCCTATTACAACTATGAGACCCACAATTATGAGCCCTGAAACTATGAAAAATAAATAAATTGCAATTACATCAAAAATAATATAGTTCTTTCATATGTGGTTTTATGTAGGATCTAGATATAGTAAAAATGTACTTTTCCGTTAAAGCCCCACTAAAGTTTCACCATCAGATAAAATCACTGAATTATGTTTTAATCTTTCACTGTTTGAGGATATTGTACTTCCCTCACATGTATTTCATTATTGCAATCACAAGTCTTTTTATTTTCATTTACTTAATGGTAAGAACAGGCAATAACAGACCATAAAATGATAGCTGAAGGCAGTAACTTAAACAATCTCTAATTGCTTATATTCAGGACTTACTGAAATGCAAAACTTAAGTGACACAATGTGGTGATGGGATCATTACAAATAATCAAAAGAGGTTTTATAAACCTAAAATATTGTCAGAAACAATTGTAAATGAAAAAATAAATCTTGGAAAGTGAGAGGATACCTGAGGAGTGGAGAAAAGGTGTTTTGGTACCGATTGTTAAGAATAAGGGTGATGTGCAGAGCTGTAGTAACTACAGAGGAATAAAACTGATCAGTCACAGCATGAAATTATGGGAAAGAGTAGCGGAAGCTAGGTTAAGAAGGGAGGTGATGATTAGTGATCAGCAGTATGGCTTCATGCCAGGAAAGAGCACTACAGATGCGATGTTTGCTCTGACAGTGTTGATGGAGAAGTACAGAGAAGGTCAGAAGGAGTTGCATCGTGTCTTTGTGGACTTAGAGAAAGCATATGACAGGGTGCCTAGAGAGGGTTGTGGTATTGTATGAGGAAGTCGGGAGTGACAGAGAAGTATGTAAGAGTGGTACAGGATATGTACAAGGGTAGTGTGACAGTGGCGAGATCTGTAGTGGGAGTGACAGATGCATTTAAGGTGGAGGTGGGATTACATCAAGGATCAGCTCTGAGCCCCTTTTTATTTGCATTGGTGATGAACAGGTTGTCAGACGAGATCAGACAGGTGTTCCCGTGGACTATGTTGTTTGCAGATGACATTGTGATATAAAGTGAGAGTAGGGAATGGGTTGAGGTGACCCTTGAGAGGTGGAGATATGCTCTAGAAAGGAGAGGAATGAAGGTCAGCAGGACTAAGATTGAATATATGTGAGTGTGAATGAAAGGGAGGATAGAGGAATGGTGAGGATGCAGGGAGTAGAGTTGGCAAAAGTGGATGAGTTTAAATACTTGGGATCAACAGTTCAGAGTAATGGCGAGTGTGAAAGAGAGGTAAAGAAGAGAGTACAGGCAGGGTGGAATGGGTGGAGAAGAGTGTCAGGAGTGATTTGTGACAGATGAGTACCAGTAAGAATGAAAGGGAAGGTCTACAAAAGGGTAGTGAGACCAGCTATGTTATATGGGTTGGAGACAGTGGCATTGACAAAAAGGCAGGAGTCAGAGCTGGATGTGGCAGAGTTAAAGATGTTAAGATTTGCACTGTGTGTGATGAGGGTAAACAGGATTAGGAATAAGTATATTAGAGGGTCAGCCCAGGTTGGACAGTTTAGAGACAAAGCCAGAGAGGCAAGATTGCATTGGTTTGGACATGTGCTAAGGAGGGATGCTGGGTATATTGGGAAAAGGATGCTAAGGATGAAGCTGCCATGTAAGAGGAAAAGAGGAAGGCCTAAGATAAGGTTTATGGATGTGGTTAGAGAGGACATGAAGGTGGTTGGTGTGACAGAGCAAGATGCAGAGGACATGAAGAAATGGAAACAGGTGATCCGCTGTGGTGACCCCTAACCAGGAAAAGCTGAAAGAAGCAGATCAACAAAGTGGTGATAGCAGTGAAACAATACAATAATTCACATCACCATGTAATATTTAACTGTTTATTCCCCTGGCACCCTGCTTGCTGCCTTCCGATCAGGCTGATGCACATTTACATAGCTCATCTTTACTCAACAATGACAAGCTTCTAATGTTAGTGCAAATGAAGCACAAAAGAGGACACTACCCATCAGGCACTAATCACCTGCACAAACAGGGTCCAGGAGAAGTAGTCAGAAACAGGAAGCACAGCCCGATCCCATCCTGTATATGTAAACTGACCAAATGCCGGTAAATCTGAGTAACATGCACTGACAGGGGCAAATGCCACATTGTCATATTCACCACTCAACCTTCACCCGAAGCAATGCTCTTGGATCTTAAAATGTTACTGCGCATATACCTTAAACAAGGGTGATACCATTCCCAATTACTGTCACCCATTAAAGAAGCTATCTTTTAAGTACTGATTTCCTCCAAGCTAGCATGTAGGAAATAAAAATTATGAATTAATTTTTAATATGTATCCAAGTTCCATCTCACTTACTCAGCTGACAGACATTACAGAAATGGACATATTTGTTATTTCTTTAAGAAGCTATGTATTATATGCCCTTAACAAGGAACATAACTTGCATCCAGTGTTACAATTGCTTAATCAGGGCAGATCTAAATAATAATTATAACAGAGAAATAATAGCATGCATTCAAAATATCTATTCTGGTAGCATCACATGAAAATTAAGTTTAGTGCTGGAAGGAAGTTATCTGAAGAGCTATAATTTTGGGCTGTAATACAATTGGAGAAAAAGGGACAATATGATTAGTATTATAATGTTGTCTTTGATGGGAATCTATAGAGGAAAGCACAGTTTAAAAAGATGTATTTTTAATTTAGCACAGTCAGTAAATGACAGTAACATGTAACAGCTCACTTATACGTTCAGACACTAGACATTACTGCTCGCAAGCTTTTGTTAATTCGCTGACCACTAGAACTATACTGCAAGCACAGCTAGTATTATCTGTTAGAGTTGGGTGGCTGGAAAGCTCTTCAGTCGATGCAGAATTAGAGACTGCATGTGCAAACAGTGAGTTATCCTGAGTTGTGATTTAAACAGAGAGTACACAATAAATATAGGCTATGACGGCCGGAAGTAAAATTTACATAGATACACCAGTATATATACCTCTAAAATCGGATGCAGCAAAGCATGTAGAGGTAACAGTCAATAAACAACTCTTACTGTTAAAATAACAATGAGAAAGCAGGTACAATTAGAGATAAAAATTCATGTAGAGCACCCTCCCATCATCTTGGCCGGAGAAGGGAACAGGCATAAATTCGGCAACATACAATAACAACCACATGTGCAACAAGCAAACTGTGTATACTGTTATGATAAAACCCATATATATCATAGCAGAATCAATAAACATTGTTTACAATTTCAATTGCATCACAATAAGGGTTCAATGGGAAAGCATAATTTTTCCCCCTCTTTAATAAAGGTAAGGTTTGCGCAAGCTAAATAAACTGTTTGTAATTTAAAAAAATAACAGTTGTACTTGCTCTTATGACAATTCTGAGAGAAAAAAGGAATAAAGCATAACAGTAACATATATATTTATGTACTTGTTCCAATGAATAATTTCTTTTTCCCCCTTCACAATTTTTTTATTATTTTTACTTAGAAGGGCTTATTATAGTAGATTCAAATAATATTTTAGATTTGTTAAACTATTTTATCAATAAATATTAAAAATGAATATATCTGTGGCACTGTTCTTATGGCATATTTAGAATAGTAGTGAATGTAAATGTTTACTAGTTGTTGCTATAAAATCAAATTAATTAAGAACACCCATTTCCTGAGACTGAATATTTACTTTGAAACTGTATCTAGTAATAACACTTTAAACACTTTTACACTTCACTTAATCTATTAAATCATAAATAAATCAACAGGAGTCTATAGAAGAACATTCCTATTTGTTAATACTCTAGATATGTTATATATGTATGTTTTATCTAAAAAGTATAGAAAAACTTAATAGGAAATAACTGTAAAGGTGTACATGTTTTAAGTTGTTTTTTTTTTTTTTTTTTTTTTTGTTTTTCATACTCCAGGAGTCCTGTGTATGTTTCAACAGCATGTAAAAACATTTATATTTATTTGTCCTTCAGGTTTTTTTTTTTCTTTTGTTCAAAAGTCTTCCAATTGCTTACTTCTGCATTTCTTTTTGGTGTACTGTTTGCCCACTCCATAGATTCTTCATGTATGTTGTTATTTGAAAGATATTTTATTGCTGAATCAACTGTTTCAAAGATTTTTATTCCTTCTGGGAGAAAAATTCTCAATCTAGCTGGAAACAAAAGATGGGCTTTCAGTTGCTTCTTCTTTAGGATTTTTATTATTGGTAGGAATTCTTAGAAACCAGTTTCACTGAATGGTCGTTGTCAAATCTGATTTGAGCATCTTAATATTTTAAGGGTGAGTTTGCCCAGGCATTTCTCAGGATAAGATCTTTGTCTTGAGTAGAAAAAAGTCTCACAATTATGGATCTTGGTTTATTTTTCTTTGAAGATGTATTTCCAGAGGCAGTTAATGACCTGTGTGCATGTTCTATGCTGTATGAAAGGGTTTCAGGTAATTTCACTATATCTGGTATCCAGGTGGTGAGAATGTTTATTATATTGTCTCCTTCTGTTTTTTTCCGGTAAACCATATATCTGGATGTTTTTCCTTCTTATTTGATTTTCCATATCATCAAGTTTTTCTATTAGGCAGGTATTTTGTTGTAATAAAAATTCAGTTTGATGTTCCTCTGTTAGTAGTCTTGAATCAATGTCATCTAATGACTGTTCTATAAGTGAAATTTGCCCTTTTTGTTGAGTAAGCATTCCCTGAAGTTGTTCAAGTTGTTGTGAGCATTTTTCCTTAAAAGTATCTATTTTGTTGTCCATCTTCTCAGTTTTGATTGTGAGTTCCTGTATATTAGAAATAAGGGAGTGCAGTTCATAGGTTCATAGGTTCATAGGTTAGTACTAGGCTATCAGCCCTAGGGCCTATACAAGCCTAGACATAACAATTCCCTGAATATTTCTTCCCACATTATTTACTTTCCTGGACCCCTGTCTAGCAGGGCAACTGACGTGATCCCTGGGGTGAATTTCCTTTCTCCCATCCAATCGTCAAGGTTCCTCTTGAAGAAGTCCAAAGAGGCACTCTGCTTGACATGTATGGGCAATCTATTCCAGAGTCTGGGGAGTCTCTGGGTCAGGAACCTATCCCTCCAACATGTTTTGTTTATTGTGATGACAAGGTTTAGATCCCTGGAGCGTGTCCCTTTTGATGGCAAAGTCCTGGGCTGAGTTCTTAAGGTGACTCATGATGTATAGCTGGTTGTAATGTTGTCCTTCCAGTAGTTAATTTGACAGGATTTATTCAAAAACAGTCAATTAAATTTCTTCTTTAGATGCTCTAAATTAATAGAAAATAGATAGTAATATAAATTTCCTCAAATTGTTCCTTATTTTATAAAAGTCCTGTCAGGAATAGTAATGAGGTAAGAGAGCTGAGATAAAGTGCTGTTACCAGATCAGCATCTTGGCCATGCCCCCATCAAGATTTCTCTTGAAAAGGGCCAGTGAGGTACTCTGCTTGACATGTATGGAAAGTCTATTCCAGACCATGGGCAGTCTCTGGGTTATGAACCTGTCCCTCCAGCATGTTCTGTTGATTGTGGTAATGAGGTTGAGGTCTGTAGATCATGTGGTTCGGAGGGATTTGGGTTTCTTTAGATATTGCATTTCTAACAGAGCTGGGTTAGACATGGCTTTGTAAATCAAGCAGAGATCACCTCTTAGTACACGATATGAGACAGAAAATAGCCTGAGTTTTTTGGGTCTGTCCATGTAGGACATATGTTTAAGGCCTAGGATCCTTTTCATGAGGTACTTTGGTGGCCTTTCCAGCCATTGCATGTATCTAGTGAGGTACATGCTAAATGGGGCATTATACTCAATGATTGGCCTAATGAGGGAAGAGTAGAGAGAGATGATGACCTCTTTCTTCTTTGGTAATGAGATGTGCTACATAGAAGGTCTTTCTGACAACAGTGGCAATGTGGTTGTTGAAGGAGAGGTTGCTGTCAACCTGTGTCCCCAGATCTCTTATAATGCCTTCAGTGTTCAGTGGGCTCCCATCGATGTGGTAATTAGTAGGAATTTAATTTTTCCCAAAGGGGATGATGGCACATTTTTTGGCATTAAGCTTAAGGCCATGGTTTCAACACCAGTCATTAGTCTCAGTGAGGACTTTCTGTAGGATGTCTACATCACTTGGGAAGTTAATAAACTGCAAACTTGGTCAGCCAGAGTCCCTTTGTGTTGGCCTGGACTTCTGAGAAGTAGATGCAAAACAGGAGAGGACCCAGGGCCAATCCCTGTGGGACTCCACTCATGACTGGTAGTCAGTCTGACTTGGAGTCTACTACTTTCACACTGTGGGTTCTATCTGTGAGCCAATTTGCAACCCACCTAGTGATATAGGGGTTGATGCCTAGTTTGGTGAGTTTATCAATAATTCCTGAGTGGGGAATGGTATCAAAGGCCTTGGCCAAATAAAGGTAGGCTGTATGAACTGCCTTGCCCTCATCCACAGCTCATGTGACTGACTCAAAGACGTCAACCAGGTTCAGCAGGCATGCTCTACCTTTCACAAAACCAAACTGCATGGTATCTAAAGTTTGGAGATTCCCTATATCCTTGTTAATTAGGTCCACAATGATATGCTCCATAGCCTTACATATCAGACTTGTCAGGCTAAGGAGTCAATAATTCCCAGGGTCTGTAGTCGCTCCTCCTTTATGGAGAGGGATGACGTAGCAGTGTGCCATTCAGTAGGGACAAAGTCTGAGGTGATGCTGTGATTGAACAGGGCACACAGATGTGGTGCCAGTTCACTTTGTAGTTCACGCAAAACACATCCAGGGATATTGCTGGGTCCCAAGAAAGCTGTGTTCTTGGCCATCGACAATGCAGCTTTAACCTGTGCTGCAATAATGCTGGATACCTGGCATTCTTCCACTATTGAGACTGGGCCTTTAGGGGGGAAAGAGGGGTAAAGTTGGCACTGAATCTGTCAGCCAGTATGTTGGCAATATCTGTTGGCTCAGTATAGGAGGCACTATTCTGCAGTAACTAAGAGCAAACCTGGGTATTGCCATGGAGATTCTTGATATAACTATAGAAGGCTTTGTGGTTGTTTTTAGTGTCTGCAGCAATTCTGCCTTCATAGCTGACTTTAGAGGTTTTGATGAGGGATTTCAACTTTTTGTTGAGGCTAATATGGGAGTTTTTCCATTCTTCAGACTTCACCTTTTTCTGCAACAGTCTCTTCCTTCTGTTGTAGAGTTTATTAATGGCAGGGGACCACCAGATTGTCTTCCTTTTTTTTTGGAGGAGAACGTCTTGATTCTGTTGGGTATGGCTAGTTCCATGCATTTATGTATATGTTCGTACAGTGCATTGGTGTATGATTTGGCAGTCATGCATCTATTTTCCATTGACATGGGTGTAGTGAAGTTAGCCACCTCTGTTTTTAGGAGCCCGAAGTCAGCTTTGCAGAAGTTTTTCATGGTGGTTAACATTGTGGGGGGGGGGGGTGAGATGTGGATTTCCATGGTGATTAGTTTGTTGTCGGATCTAACCAGAGAGGAATTGACTATTGGTGTAGAGCAATGGTTGCCCATGTTAGTAATAACCAGGTCAAGGATGTTGCTTCCTCTAGTGGGGGTAAGAATGAGCAGGTCCAGGGCATTCAAATTGATGAATTCCAGGAAGCATTGAGCCAGTGTAATGGTGCATGAGTAGTTTTCCCAGTTGATGGAGGGGGTAGTTGAATTCACCTAGTATGAGAGTGTTGGGTTGGACCCTAGTAGTTTCCAGGGTGCTAAAGAATATGGAGTGAGAATCTTGGGACATGGTTGGGGACTGATAGCAGGCTATGACCTAGTTGTACCTGAAGTATCTCAGATGCATTATGGTGGGCTACTAGTCTGAAGGTGTGCATATCCTTTATGAATATGGAGAAACCTCTGCCTTTGGAGCTTTGGTCCATGTTCTGGGGCTGAAAGGTGCGGAATGAGTTATAGCCTGGTAGCACAAGGGTGATTTCTGCTGCTTTAAACCAGGTCTCTGTAACAGCACAAATGTCGATGTTTTCCATTTTGACGAGTGCTTCGAGTGAGTGCATCTTGAAATTTAGACTTCTAACGTTGAGCAGCATGACCCTCAGATTGCATTTATTTATAGCTGTTAAAGGTGGTAATTTGGTCATTGGAACATTGCCTAAAAAAGGCACTATAGAGGTAGCAAGAGTCTTAGCCAGTATCTGGAAACCCAGGCGTGACAGATGCAGGCCATCAATGGCAAAGCATCAAGGTCTGTCAATCATGTGATCCCAAGCAGACACTTACTGGATCTCCTTAGAATGACACCAGAAATGTAGCCAATTGTTGAAGTTAATCATTTTCTGTTTGTACTGCAGTATCATTCTGGGTGATGGCAGGATGCTGCTCGGGTCTAGGGCCATACCAGCCTGGGCCACATAATCTGAGAGCTCCTCCATGTCTCTTTTCATGTAGTCCAGGGCGGTGCATCTCAGGTCATTCACACCTACATGGACAGTGACAGTCACACTTATACTTGTGGAGTGACCTTAGTGCGTGTGTTATGTGTCAGATTCTGGCACCTGATAGACAGCTAACTGTTACCTTCTCCTTATTCAACCTAGTGATTGGGACATCAGTGTGCCTCACTATCAAGTCACCTATGATTAATGTATTGTGCAAGCTGTTTTTCCTTAGGGGCTTAGGTTGAGGGCCACACTGTGTAGGTGAGCAATGTGTCTTGTGGTTTGTGCTGTGTTGTGGTGGTCGAGTGCATTTCTGCCTTGGAGGTCTCTGCTGTTTGAGTAGATTTCTATTGAGAGCCTCTTGTGAAGATGGGTGTGTGGTTTATGTTTTTATGTGAGAGCTGTGATGGTGGGTGTTCTGGAGGGCTATGTGTTGCATGTGGTGTGGTGCAGGTGTTGACCTTCTTCTCTTGACCAGCTATTCCGGTCTTGGCTTGAGAGTGCATGGCTTCCAATTTGGATATATAAGTGCATCTCTCACAAGTTTGATTGTTGTGAGGTAAGATGAGAGGGTTGTCTTTGTACATGAGGCAGTTGCTGCACTGCCTCAGAATGCCCAAGTTCACCAGGTTAATCAGAGAAAGCACAGAGAACTGACCTTTAGATATGCCAGGAGGGAAGGTCATTATTATTAAGTACTGGAGCTGTTTCCTTATATATTCCTTTTACAGGAAAACTATCACTCAAAGTGTCTGAGTCTATACAGAGCACAGCTAAACACTTGAGGGGAAACTAATACGCAGACCCTGAAAATTTAATGATGAAGTATTTAGGCAGATATTGTGAAGTTAGGAAGAAATCAAGCAGTACTTAATGAAAAATAAAGAATTAGCTTGTCAAGAATGCTGAAAAGAGTGGAGTCGCATGAGTGGCTACTGCTTGGCTATTACTAATGCTGGTCTCATCACAGTTTCACTCTGGTGGGATACAATACTCCTTTGCTTCTTCTCTCACCAGAAGCAAAATGTTAGCATCAATCCCAAAAATAGAAGCAGGCCACGGCCTGTTTGGTGATCCAAAGTCTTGTCCAAGATGATGCAAGGTCTGCAGGCTTGTAGCCTTTTTCCTGTTAGATGCCTCAAATAGCAACCAGACCATTCAGGGATGATAAGCACAGACACTCACTCTGCAACCAGAAAGAGTCAGGAATCAATGCACTCTGCTCCTACTCTCACCAGGATCAGAATATAAGCACAGATTCCAAGCTGTCATCTTTAAAGCAGATATTAAGCTTTCTGGTGATCAGCAGTCTCCAGGAAATAATGTAACTGCACTCCTTCTCTCACCAGGAGAAAACAGTAGCACTGATCCCAAGATGACTGCTGACAGGCTGAATGTGGGCTCTCCAATAACTGGTGGTCTTGCAATAGATGCTTAAATGTATGATGAAAAAATGATTTATCCTAAACACTGCAGTGTGCAATAGTAAGCAACATAAGTTTTACCTGTCTAAAATGTTAAGTTTTAGTGGAGAGTCACTATTTTTAAAACAGCAAGATAAAATTGAAAGAGGGTGGTCACTTCTGCATTCTGGCAGTATGGAATACAGTAGGATGGCCATGACATCACCACATGAGCAGTGAAGAAGATGCTGTTATGGGTATGAGACCATATGATGGATGGCTGCTGGAGTGGCTAGCTAGCTGGCTAGCTGGCTGCTGGAGTGGCTTGTTGGCTGGATGCTGGAGTGGCTAGCTGGCTGACTGCTGGAGTGGCTAGCTGACTGGCTGGCTGGCTGCAGGAGTGGCTAGCTGGTTGGTGGGAGTAACAGCTGGATGGATGAATGACTGGATGTAATGCTTGATGGATGGATGGCTGAATTAATGGATGCCTGGCTGGCTGGATGGCTGGCTGCATGAATGGATGGTTGGCTGCATGAATGGATAGATGGCTGGCTGCATGAATGGATGGCTGGCTGCATAAATGGATGGATGGATGGATGGATGGATGGATGGATGGATGGATGGATGGATGGATGGATGGATGGATGGATGGATGGTTGGATGAATGGATGGCTGGCTGATTGGATGAATGGATGGCTGGCTGGTTGGATGAATGGATGTCTGGCTGGCTGACTGGCTGGTTGGATGAATGGATGGCTGACTGGCTGGATGAATGGCTGGCTGGTTGGATGAATGCATGGCTGGCTGGCTGACTGGATGGCTGGCTGGCTGGCTGGCTGGATGAATGGATGGATTGCTGGCTAATTAGAAAAAAACAAAAACAAATCTCGGTCATTTTTTTAGCGGTTGTAGAAGCACTTAAAACAAAGCGCTCCTACAGCCACAATCTTTGCAGGGTTCTTCCTGCCCCAATCCCCACCCCTTTCATAAATTGCAGTCAATTGCTGCACGAATTACAGCACCTGGACCTAACAGGCAGCAGCTTTGCCTGCAGGTCTGGTTTGGTGATGTCACTGAATTGCCGTGGAAAAGCTGAAAGTAATTGCGGCTTTTCCACAGGAATTCAGTGTGATTAAAGCGGGACTTTTCAATTCTCACTACTTTGCAGAGCGGGCAACAGGATGAGGCAGCTCAACCTGTGAGTGTCCCGCTGACAACGGGATAGGTGGCAACCTTACTTCCACTATAATACCATAGCAAAATCATATTCATGTAAGTACAATGTGTTGGCCCTGATTTCAAGAAATTAAAGTCTTTAATATCTTAAGAAGCACAATGCAGTCAGATTATGAAGAAGTTGTAAGGTTCCTAATGCTCTCAGCCTTGCTTTGTGTTATATGCATGGTACAAAAGTCCATGTTGCATCTTAAAACTGTGTATTAACTCATTCACTACAATGGAGCTCAGAAAGTTTGAACTGCAACTTCCAGTGGGTGGAGCCTAAACCTTTAGACAAAATCAAATTATGTCCTCACATTTCAAACAAATGTTCATACCTCTGGAGCCATAGGACTTATGAAAGAAGTATAAATGGCAAGCTCTTTAGCACAAACTATTTTTATGGTGGTAGTATTCTTTAGCTTCTAGATTTTAAAGTGAATTTTATAATTTACAATAAACAAAGCAATTATTACATTTGTAGTATTTTGTAAACAACCTGCAATATCTCAGCAACTACTCAACTTACACACATACTGTCAGCGGTATTTTATTCATCTAACTGTGAGTTTTCATGTGAGTCTAAGGAGTTCTGCTTCTGTTACTTTATTGTTCAGATATTTCCAAAAATGTGAAATGTATATCTATATAAATTATATTATAAAAACAACAGTAAATATCTCTTTACCTACACTAGACAGAGGTCAAATATTAGTGTAGTTGAGTTTGCTATTATGCAAGCTGTAAGATGAACTCTTTTAAAACCTTGTACATAACATGATTTTGGAATTATTGATGTAAATACAAACAACTTTGACACCTAGAGGCATCAATCGGAGGTAACTGTAGATGCACCTGGAGGCATCACTTGGATGTAATGGGTTAAAGAAATCCAGTTTATTGAAACATACACTCATACATGGACACACACACATACACACATACACACATGTGTATATGTGTGTGTGTGTGTGTGTGTGTGTGTGTGTGTGTGTATCTATATAGATATATATATATATATATATCTATATATATATATATATATATATATATATATATATATATATATATATATTATATAAATGTATGTATATATGGGGAAAATGGGGAAACTGAATATTGTCGAATCCCCCTTTGTTCGACATCTATTTAGTTGACAAAATGAACTGGTTATATAGATGGTTGGCAGATGTGTGAGACCACAATTGTTGAGGTTGGAAAATCTTCCCTTTCCCCAACATTGTGTGATCTCAGACTTAGTATATATAATTAGCTGGGGGTGTAGGGGGTGTTTGGCGGGATTGCCTCACAATATATGAAGTTTAATGCTACTTTTTAAACTTATATTTTGCATGCTCTGAGATTGTTGCTCAGCTTATTTGTATTAGTGTGTTGACATTTCCAAAGTGAATCTTTTCTGGATGAATTTGTGAATGTCAGTGTTTGGGTCATTTACTCATTATAGATAGAGCTACATATATATATATATATATATATATATATATATATATATATATATATATATATATATATATATATATAAGTTTGAATAAAAATAATAATGAGGTTCATAGGTTCATAGGTAGATACTAGACTAGGGCCTACGTAAGCCTAGCCAACAAGGTTCCCTGGCTTACACTACCCAAGAAAGTTATTTTCCTGTGCCACTGTCGAGCATAGACACAGAAGTGATCCCCAGGGTGTATTTCCTATTTCCCATCCACACATCAAGAGTTTTCTTGAAGAGTACTAATGAAGAACTTTGCTTGACAAAGATGGGTAGCCTGTTCCAGAGTATGGGAAGTCTCTAGGACAGGAATCTATCCCTGAAGCATGTCCTATTTATTGTGGTGACAAGGTTTAGGTTCCTAGACCATGTAGCTGGGAGGGATTGGGATTTCTTTAGGTGTACCATGTCCAACAGCTCTGGGTTTGACATAGCTTTATATATTAGGCAGAGATCACCTCGGAGAAGGTAATATGCTATGGAGCAGGGGCGGCTCGTGGTATCGGACTGCCGGACTGCAGCCCTCCCACCTTAAAAAAAAAAAAAGAAAAATCTTTAAAACTAAAAAACAAAGAGAAAAAAAAAATCTAGACTGCAGTCTGGATAGAGAAACACAGGCACCCAGCAATCATTGCTGCAAATGCACCCAGGAATCAGTGCGGGGTTGACCGCACAGAAGAGGAGGTCTGGACTGCTTGGCTGCAGGCAGATCCATTCAGGACTGAGAGAGGTGAGCTGCTCTCATGGGACTTTTGTTGCGCGGGCTAATTCAGGAGGTAGGTGTAGCAGGTTTTGGTCGCTGGCTGGATTGCTCTTTTGCTGCTTCAGGTTACTGGATTGCTCGGGTGGTATCAGGTAAGTGAGTTACTTCCTGACTGGAGGTTAGGTCGTTTTGCTGCTGGTGTTGCAGGTCAGTCATTTTGCTGCTGGTGTTGCAGGTTGGTCATTTTGCTGTGTGTGTTGCAGGTCAGTCGTTTTGCTGTGTGTGTTGCAGGTCGGTCGTTTTGCTGTGTGTGTTGCAGGTCGGTCGTTTTGCTGTGTGTGTTGCAGGTCGGTCGTTTTGCTGTGTGTGTTGCAGGTCAGTCATTTTGCTGTGTGTGTGTGTGAGTAATGTCCCAGTTACTATATACTGGTGGCTAGAGAGAGCAAATGGTGGTGGATAGAGACTCAGGCTTGAACCTTGTACCTTGGATGCAGGTGGCAAGGACCTGAATTCCCTATCCACCACCATTTCTAAAAAAAAACTTGCAGAGTTTTGCCTCATATTTGTTCTGTTCCTCATAAAATTTGTGGTTTCTGTATCTACATTTTTCCTTGCAAAGTCTGTAGTGTAGTGGTGCACTGGTAGCATTGTTGCCTAAATGCTATAGGTTCTCTGGTTTGATTCTTGGCTGGGGTGCCTTCTGTGTGGTGTCTGCATGTTCTCTTTACTTGCAAAGATGTAATTGGCATTTCTCTCTACTCTGTTGAAAATTGTCTTTTGTTCCAAGTCAGACTAGTTTCCTGGTTAAAAGTTTAAAAAATAGGCATTTGAATTTCAGACTTCATATTCTTCAGAAAGTACATGGTAACACAAAATTGTTCTAGCAGTTGTCTAAGTTTATAACATGGATATTTGAAATTTGTCCCTATTTTTAGGACTGTATTTCCCCATTATTGTTTTTGTCCAGGTATTTGTGCTAAGGTTGAGAGTTATCTATGGTGAGAACTGTATTCATTGAATGTTTGGGGGCTGTATTCCCTCCCCATTACTGGCTTTGTCCACATGTTTTTTGCTAAGAGGTTGAGAGCTATAGTGATAACTGAATCCACTGAATGTTTGGGGGCTGTATTCCCCCCCATTATTGGCTTTGTTCAGGTGTTTTATGCCAAGAGGTTGACAGCTATGCTAAGAACTGAATTCACTAAATGGTAGCCATTTAAGTTTATCTTCCTCTCTTTTACAAAACAGCTGATTTGGCATAGTGGTATGTTTCTCTGACTGTTTTGCACAGGGTCCCCTGGGTTAAAGACGTGGCAGTGAAATGTATGGTGGTAACACAGCATTTTATTCTAGCAACTTTCCAACATTATACAAGCAATGTTTAAAATGTGTCCCTGGTTGTCCCCCCCCCCCCCGCCCAAATAAATTCTGGCTTTTTCCAGATTTCTTGTGCTGCAAAGTTCAGAGATACAACTGCTTGTCAAGTAGATTTTACAAGGAGCTGAGAGCTGCAGGGGAACAAGACTTTAGTGCTGCTTATTCTAAGTCTGCTTGCATTAATAGCACAACAGGTAGTATACTTGCTTTTGATGCAGAAGGCTGTGGGTTCTACTCCCACAGTAGATAGGTGCATTGCTGATACTGTACTGTGTTGTAAAGTGGGTGGATGCTGCAGTCTTTTCGGCAAAGATACCTAGAGTAGTAACTATGAACCTGTTATCTGTTTGCCATAGAGTCCCTATTGCGATATTACTAGCTTCTTTTTATTTTTTTTAATTCATGCAACATAGGCAATTTATTCCTCGAGGGCAACAGGCACTTTATTTGTAGATGAACAAACAGTGACATATAAAGTTGTTTGCTAGCAGCAACCTCTTCATTGTTACAGATTTCTTTAATGTGGAATTATTTAGATGACTTTTACTACTTCAGAGATTGTGCATATTTACTGATACTGGTGGACTGTAGAAGGTTGAGTAGACTTTTATGATGGAAATGTTCTGAATTGGGTAGTTTTGTCATTGGTGCATGCATTTTGTTTCATTGCTTACTGGAAAAATGTTCAAAACAATAAATTTAAAATGCCGTCTAACAACTATACTGTATTGTACAAGGAATATAATTTAGTAGAATCAGAAAGGTGTATCAAAGAGCACATGTATGTTTCATGTGCAAGGGGCCTATGATTTGAAAACAGCCCAAAGTTAATCTTTATCTGCCACTGGCAAAATGTATTTTCTTTGAATGTGGGTTTCAATGCTGTTTCATTGAATGTGCGTTTCAAGGGCAGAGAAGTTTTTAATGCTAAGCCTGTTTTCATTGTGAGACTGCATTGCTTTGTTTAGCAGATATCTTAGTGTTTGTGCTGTAAAATGCAAGATAAAACTTTCAAATGAAATCCAGATCATCATAGAAGTAAAGCAGTATGCGCATTAGTGTTTATGGTAAATGGAGTGATATAGCCAAGTAATGGATCATTGGAATGGCTGCAGGGGGGAGGGCTCCATTCGACCATGATTTTGTGAGGGGGAAGGGCGGCAAACTTAAAGACAGCCCCAGCTGAACTACACCTCCCAACTGTCCAGATTTTCACAGAATGAATAGATTTTTGCTTCTTATTTTTGGTTTGTTCCTCATAATAGTTGTGGTTTTCTGGAAAATCATTTAGGAATTAAGTCACTAATGACACTGAGTTTCAGACTTCATAACCATCAGAAAAATGCATGCCTAAGTAAGACCTGTTCTATCAACTGTCTCAGTTTATACAAGAGCAATTTTTAGTACTGTTTATGTTCCCCCAATATATTTGGCCTTGTCCAGATTTATTACATTAACAGGTTGAGAGGTACAATCAAATAAATTTCTTTATAGAATTAGGCATAGCCAAATCTCTCAACTGTCCCCGAATTTGGCTCAAAATGTTGCTCTTCCCCTAATAATCCTTCCGTAAAAATAGCAATTTTGGAAGAAAACATGGAGGGTTTACAATTTAGAAATAACTGTAATAATCAAGAGTTATAGATTACTTTTATTTCAGAAATGCATGTAGATTCTTTTATTTTGTGAGCTGCTCAAGTTAGCAGTACTATTATTAAAAAATGCCCCTTCTTTGACAGGTTCCCAGCTGTATTGTGTGGCTTTTTTATATTTTTGCATCACATTTTTGGTCCATTTTTCATAAAATTGTTTTTTGGCAAATTAGTGGTAAATCATTAAAGACTGAAGTTAGAAAATAATGACAGACATTTGAGTTTCAGATTTCATATCCTTCAGAAAACTTATACTAATACAAGACCTACTATTCTGTTATCTTTCTAAGTTTATAAAAGCAATATTTAAAAATTGTCCTTATTTTTGGGCCTTTGTCCCACTTCTATGTATGGCTTTGCTCTGATGGTGAGGTATGACAAATGTGTCAGGGCCATCAGACAGCCAGAGACATTTCAAATTGTGACATACTTGTTGCACCCAACTCCCCCATGTAGTGACTCTAGATGTGTCCAAGCAAGGCAAGGAGCAGTTGTGCAGTGTAAATGTGCAGGATATCCCCCCATGCAGTGTAAATGTGCAGGGTATCCCCCATCCAAGGTAGATACAAGTATGACAGTGGCTTTTCATCTGTTCTTGATTTTGCAGAATGGTCTGGTTTCAGATTTCATATCCTTCAGAAAATTCATACTAATACAAGACCTACTTTATCTTTCTAAGTTTATAAGACCAATATTTAAAAAGTGTCCTTATTTTGGAGCCTTTGTCCCACTTCTATGTATGGCTTTGCTCTGATGGTGAGGTATGACAAATGTGTCGGTGCCATCAGTCAGCCAGAAACATTTCAAATTGTGACATACTTGTTGCACCCCACTCCCCCATGTAGTGACTCTGGATGTGTCCAAGCAAGGCAAGGAGCAGTTGTGCAGTGTAAATGTGCAGGGTATCCCCCCACACAGTGTAAATGTGCAGGGTATCCCCCCCATCCAAGGTAGACACAAGTACTACAGTGGCTTTTCATCTGTTCTTGATTTTGCAGAATGGTCTGGTTTCTGTCATATTTTTGTACAGTTGATTTATGCTTATTACTCAGAAAGTGCCATCAGGTAAGCTTGTCTGAGATCATAACATGCAAGTAAGCTTTAATAAGCATACTGTTAAAGAATTGCCAACATTGAAGCCTTTCTGTTGTTGCCATGCAGAGAATACTTAACTAGATAATGTATAAGCATTGGGTATTGAAATGCATATGACAGTATTTGTAATAAAGGACAGGATTACATTATTTTAAGAAGCTCATTACACTTGTTGGAGACTTCCAGTGATCTCTGAGGGCTTTACCCATAAACTAAACAGAATGCCATTCATGTGTGGTCCATAGCCTGTACAGTAATCCTTTAAGCAATGTATCTTGAGCTTGTTTGCTTTTCATTTTTTACTTTGATCATGTTTTCCCCATGAAACAAGTAGATAGTTGTCAGGCAGCAGGTCTTTTTTGGATAAAATTTTTACAAGTGGGGGTATCACAGAGATTGCTACTTTCAGCATGTTACTTGATACTTTAATAAAGCTGAATATAAATTATAATGCAGTGCAAGGAGAAGTGGTTTGAGGTGAGTGCTGCTTGCTATTCTTATACTTGATTTTGACTGACATTCCAGTAATGTATTTAAAAAGTAATTTATTTGTTCATGCCTCACAACCTTTTTGTTTCCATCTAGATATTAAGTAAGCTGTCAAGCAGCCATTGCATTGAAATATTTTTATTCTTTTACACTTCATTTGTCTTGATTGGACTCTCATAATGAGGGTTTGGCACCCAGGGCAGCATATTTAATTAATGTTTAGTTTTTGTGGTTTTGAGCAAAGCTCCTCCCCTTTCTAGTTGTCCGCACCCCTTCCCATTGACCCCACCCATTCGGCTATCTCCTGCAGCCCCCCTTTGATTTGAAGTCACCAGCCACCACTGCTATGGAGTAAAGCTGGAGTTTTTTGAGATGCTCAGTGTAGGGCATCTGTTTGAGGCCAGTAATCCTCTTTGTGAGGTACTTCTGTGGGGTTCCTATCAGTTCGTCGAAACGTCAGCAGTTCGAACACCATATGTTCAAACTGTGATGTTTGAAAACTGATTATCGCGAAGCTGCAGAACACCGAATTCTTTCCCAGGGAAAGAATTTGGTGGGCCATTTTTGTGGCTTCGCTATATTCAGCGCTGTGGTGGAAAGTTATGGGTCAGGTTCAGGTAAGTGTTCGATTGTGACTATTTCACCCCTCATATTCCTATCCCCTTCTTCTTCCATTCTTGCCCTATCCTCCTAGATACTCTACTTACTTGGCCTCAGCCAGCTTTCTCTGATAATTTTTCCTTCCTCTTTGGTTTACTTTGTGTATCCCCGCTCAGCCTCTTGGCTCACTCCGCTCCCCTCCCTACCCCCAATTCCCACCCACCCCAGGGGTCCTAGTCTTATAGCTCTACAACCACACCCCTTTCCCTCCTATCCTATCCCTCTCCTTCCCGCCAAATTGTTACCAAGCCTTAACACACGCCTTCCACTCCCCCCATCACTTTCTTGCCCTATTACCTTAATTTCTTACATTACATTTCTCCCTTACTTATACTTCTCCTTTTACCCTACTCTATTCTTCTCTAGTCCTACCATTCTTTATTCCCTTTAGCATCCAATTCTTATTTCCCACTTTCCAAAAGATATACCACCCCCTCTCCTGCTTACCACACTCATCCTCTCTCCCTTGTACTTTCCTCCTTCCTCCCCACTTCTCAGAAAACTAAATAATGACTTCCTACATACCAACTTTGCCTATACTCTCAATCTTACTCTTGACCACCCTTCTCTCAACATACCATCTCACCTTCTTTGAAATTTCACTTAACAACTATTACAATGCTTCACAAAAACACACTTCTACTTTATTCACTTTCACATCATACTCTAATGTTAATTCCACCCCTAGCTATCATCTACCTATATTCCACAGGCTACATCACCTTACCTACCTCCTACAATCAGCAGAAAAACAAAACCTCTCACACTTCTAAAGAGCAATCTTTTAACTAAACTAGTTAATCCTACCCTACAAGATGGGGACATCCACCCCAACCCTGGCCCTATCTCCCCTCCTCCCCAAAACTGCTCACCTAACCCTAACAATAACTTCCTCATAGGACACCTCAACATTCAAAGCATACATAAGAAAATACCCTTCATCCATGCCCTCTTAGATATCCACTCTTTTGACATCCTTTGCCTCTCTGAAACCTGGCTAAACCCAAGCACAAAAGACTCAGAGATTATACCCCAAGGATATAATATAGTAAGACATGACCGCTTAAAACGTAAGGGTGGTGGAGTAGCAATACTTTTCAAAAATCAGCTTAACATCTCGACCCAACCAGCATGTCCAAACCAAGATAGCAAAATAGAAGCCATCATTATTAAACTCCAACTAAATGCCAAAAAAGCCCTTTACTTTATATGCATGTATCTTCCTCCAGGTAACAATATTCCAATATTAGAAGACTTTCTAAGCTGGGTTTCTACCACCTACCCCCAAGAAACCATAATTCTTGGCGACGTTAACATAGATTGGAACACTATTAATGATGACAATCCCTCCTCTCATATTAACCTACATGGTTTCACCCAAACCATTACCTCAACTACTAGAGTCCATAAGCCCAGTAAGAGAGAGAGTATATTAGACTGGATACTCAGAAATAAAGTCAACAAACAGTATAAAGTAGGTACTATGCCAGACGATTTCAGTGACCACTCCCTAACCTACATTACTAGACAAAAATCAGAATGTGTTAACCTCCCAAATACTAGGCTAATCCGTTCTATCAAGCATTTTAACATAGACCTCTTCCAAGCTGAACTGAGAGCATGCAATTGGAATTGCTTAAAATCACTTCCCCTGGAGGAGGCAGTCTCATTTTTCAATACTACCTTCTTATCCATACTTGATAAACATGCTCCTGAACGTACTATTAGAGTAAAAACCAAAACAGCCCCATGGCTTACCAACAATACTAAAAAACTCATTCATACTAGAAACAAAGCATGGACAAAATGGAGATGCCATAGACAAAACCCTGATTTAGTTCTTTTTCGCCAACTTAGAAATCTAGCTAAGAAATCAATAATCTCTGACAAGAAAAAATTCTACTGTGAACTTCAGGAAACTCATCTTAACAATTCTAAATATTTCTGGTCATCAGTAAATAGACTTCTCCCCAGGAAGTGCTAAAACTCCATCCCCACTTAATGCTGACCCAGAAACCCCTCTCCAGACTGCTAATGCTTTCAACTCTTTTTTCTCTGAAACTATTCAATCCCTAGCCAAACAAATGAACACCAACAACTCTTATATTCCAAATAATATAGCTAACTCCTCCTATAACTTCTCTCTAAAACCCATATCTACTTCTTTCATCTATAGACTCATTCACAAACTGAAACCTTGCACCCCTTCTGCAGACAAGCTCCCTTCTCTCTTCCTTCAGAAAGCTGCCAAAGAAATTGCATACCCTATATCCTTACTTATAAACAGAACTATCCAAGACGGAACCATCCCTGACATCTGGAAAATCTCCTATATTATCCCACTACATAAGGGTGGTAACTCCCTTGACCTTTCCAACTTTAGACCTATCGCCCTACTCTCACCCCTAGCAAAAATCATGGAAAAATGTATTCATCAGCAACTTATGCACTATCTCTCTCTTCACAACATAATAGCAAACTGTCAGCATGGCTTTAGACCTCACCACAGTACCACCACTGCCCTTCTTTCTTTTGTAGATACTATCAACAAAAATCGAAACAACAATACTCTCTCTTCCGCTCTCTTCATTGATCTCTCTAAAGCTTTCGATATGGTCAACCACTCTCTCTTAATCAACATTCTTGAATCTCTCTCTTGTGATAAATTCACCATTAAATGGTTTAAATCTTATCTTAACAACAGACAACAAGCAGTAATATGGGAAAACCATATCTCTTCACTCTTGCCCATTTCCATCGGAGTTCCCCAGGGCTCCATTCTTGGTCCACTTCTGTTCTCTCTCTTTATTAATGATCTACAGACTGCAATCCCACAAGCAACCTGCATACAATATGCAGATGATTCAACCCTTATCTGCTCGGCACCATCCTCTACAGAACTGATCTCACTGACCCAAAATACCTTTAATTCCGTAGAAACATGGTTTTCTAAACGGTTTCTCCTTCTAAATGCCAAAAAAACAAAACTCCTCCTCTTCTCCCCCACCACTCGATCCCCCCCCTCTAAACTTTACCATTTCCTCAAATAATGGAACTCTCATCTCACCTGATCTCACTACAAAACTTTTAGGAATAACCATTGACAATAATCTCTCATTCGATCAGCATATTAACAACAACATCAAGTTAGCTAACAGAAAAATAGGATCCCTTTATCGCATCAAACCTTTTCTAACCCCAGCAACTAGAATCAAAATTGCACAATCTCATCTTTTATCAACTCTCCTATATGCTTCCCCTATTTATACTAACCTTAAGAAAAGTAACCTCAACAAACTTGCAACCTGCTATAACAACATAGCTCGCTTCGCCACTAGTAACCCATTTAGGACCCACCATTGTATAAACCTAAAACAACTAGGCTGGCTCGAATTTCAAAACTACCTTAAAATTCCTCAACTCACTATTGCCCACAACATTTTACACCTACCTGACAACACCCCAATACTCTCTCAACTTCTTATCCCTTACAACAATCTCAACTCACTTCGCTCCTCTTGTAAACTCATGACAAAATCTATAAAGGCAAACAACACAGCAGGTGATTCTTTATTCACTAACACAATAGGTAGAAGCTGGAATCTCCTACCTAGTGACATAACTCTGACTACATCCCTGCCACTTTTCAAACAAAAAATTAAACACTACTTCCAAAATCATTGGCTGTGTTCCTGCAATACACCTGACTAACCATTTTCTCTTACCCTGTTTCCCCTCCACTCTTTTCTTCTCTACCCACCTCAGTTTTGTTTCTTTCACTGTTTGGAGATTAAAGTATGTACTTTTGGTACAATTATGTATATTTAATGAACTGCTTATTGTAAACTTGTTTCTTTTTAAATTATCTTTCTTTTTGTTTTCGTAATTTCTGATCTTAGCTATTACCTTAGAGTATTAAATTTCTTTTTTATGTAATGGTACTTAGTATATAGTGGAGCTTTTCTCCTCGGGCCTCTGCTGAAAATGGACATGTATCCAGCCAGACTAGCCCGGTCAACAAATGTAAAATAAAATAAATAAAAATAAAATTGTGTGGACTTTAGGGTTAGGGCGCAGGTTAGATGAGTTAGAGTTAGGGCGTGGATGAGGTGGGTGTGCGATAGTGACAGACTTTAGGGTTAGGGCGGGATAGGTGAGTTAGGGTTAGGGCACGGGTCAGGTGAGTGTGTGATAGTGACGGACCTTAGGGTTAGGGTTTGAGTTAAGGTAGGTGGATAGATAATAGTGTATGTACAGTTTAGTGTAGGGTTAGATGTAGGATTTTAAGTGTATGTGTGTGGATTGCTGTTTTTTGGTGTGCTTGTGTTGTGTGTGTGTTAATTGGAACAGCGATTTTTTTCCCAAGGAAAAAAAATCACTGTTCTAAGACTTCGATGTTTTTGCACTTTGAGGTTAGAAGTTCGAACATATGGTGTTCGAACTTTAGCCGTTTCATTGAAGTGATATAGACCCACTTCTGTGGCCTTTCCAGCTGCTGCAGATGTCTTGTGAGGTACATTCCAAAAGGGGCGTTGTACTCTATAATGGGTCCATGCATTCGCGTAAGTGCTTATAGAGTGCATTTGTGTAGGATTCAGCAGTCATAACTGTATTGTCCATCTGCATGGATGTCATGAAGTTCACCACTTCTGTCTTAAGAAGCATGAAGTTGGCTTTGGAGAAAAATTTTACTGTGATTTCCTTAATGGGTGGTGAGGGCAGGATGTGGATATCAAGGATGATTAGCTTATGGTCAGATCGGACCAACAAGGAGTTGACTTCAGGTGTGGAACACTGGTCACTCATGTTGGTAATGACTAGGTCTAGGATATTGTTGCCCCTGGTGGGGTGTGGATAAGTTGATCCAGGGCATTGGAGTTTATGAATTCCAGAAAGTGTTGTGTGAAGGAGTTGGTACACAAGTAGTTTTCCCAGTTGAAATCACCCATTATTAGGGTGTTTGGTTGAACCCTAATATTTTCCAGTACATCAAGAAAAGAGGAGTGGGAATCTTGGGACATGGTGGGGGATCTGTAGCAAGCTACAATTTGGATTGCAGTTTTGCCCAGAGTTAGTTGCACTTGGATAACCTCGGATGCATTATGCTGAGCAACTAGCCTGGAGGTGTGGATATCCTTAATGAATATGGACTCACCTCCACCTTTGGTGTTCTGGTCCAGGTTTCATCGCCGAAAAGTGTGGTATAAATTATAGCATGGTAGTGCAGGGGTGTTCTCTGGAGCCTTGAACCAGGTCTCAGTCACTACACAGATATCGATGTTCTCCATTTTAAGGAGTGCCTCAAGTGGGTGCATTTTGAGATTTAGACTTCTAGCATTGAGTAGCATTGCCCTCAGTTTTTGCTTGCCTGTTCCTGTTACGGTGGTGAATTTGTCATTTGAACCTTGCCTAAAAAAGGCAATATAGGGGCAGCAAGAGCCTTAGCCAGTATCCAGAATCCCAAGGGTGACAGTTTCAAGTCATCTCTGGCAAAGCATTGTGGCCTGTCGACCATGTCATCCCAAGCAGACAGATACTCAATCCCCCTAGAATGACACAAGAAGCTCAACCAATTGTTGAAGTCAGTCATTTTGTCCTTGTACTGCGGTATCATTCTGGGTGATGGCAGAATGCTACTCAGGGCTAGGGTCATACCTGCATGGGCTACAAGATTGAAGCGCTCTTCCATGTCTCGTAGTCCAGGGAGGTACGTGTTAGGTTGTTCACACCAACATGGACAATGACAGAGGCATATTTGTATTTGCTGTGATGTGACCTGACTGCGTGGGTTATGTGGCAGATCCTGGCACCCGACAGGCAGCTGACAGTAACCTTCTCCTTGTTTAGCCTGGTGAGTGGGACATCAGTGTGCCTGACTATAGAGTCACCTATGACTAGTGTGTTGGATACGTTGTTTTGCCTTATTGGCTTTGGTTGAGTGGCACACTGAGTCTGTGGGCTATGTGTCATTTGGGTTGTGTTGAGGGGTGGAAGTTGCTTGTGTTTCTGCTTTGGAGGTCTCTGTTGCTTGGGCAGATTATTATTGAGAGCCTCTGTGAATGTTTTTGTGTTTCTATGTGTGGATTTTGGTGGTGTAGATTTAGTGAGACTATGTCATAAGTGTGTTGTGGTGCAAGTGTTTACCTTCTCCTCTTGAATTTTCATTCATTCTTTTTTCTCAAGAAGTTCAGTCTTGGTTGGAGAGAGCTTTACCTCCAGTTTGGCTAGATAAGTGCATCTCTCACATGTTGTAGTGTTGGGTGGTAGGAGGAGAGGGCTGTCTGTGTACATGAGGCAATTTCTACATTGCCTCTAGATGCCCAGATTCATCAGATAGACAGGAGAGAACACTGGGAGCTGACCCTTGGACATGCCTGAATAAAAAAAATATTTTCCTCTAGATAAGTGAGGAAAGTGAGTACAAGAGCTGTTTTTCTCTAAGCAAGTGAGAAAAGTAAGTGCAAAAATGGTTTTCCTCAAGGTAATGAAGAAAGTTTAGTGCTATAGTAATTTGTAGCTTATTTAGTGCTTACAACAAGTTATGAACAAGTGCTGAGCATGGATAAACAAATTCAAGTACTAAAACGAAGAATCTGGATCTGCACTAGACTAGTTACAGGAAAGAAGCAAGTGCAAATGCAGGCTTTCAAATCAGAAAGTTGAGAGAGATGGAAAAGATTGCCCAGACGGCCAATAACTACAATTTCTGGGCCACAACCACTCCTTATGTGCTAGACAGGTTACCTAGTGCTTAACACTCCCACTGACAAACTAGAAGGCTTCCCTCCAACACAGAAAAGCTTGGGGGGGGCTCAGAACAAAGTAGGCTGTAAATTTATTTACACAGGAGCCTCTTTCATACATCCATTACTGAAATTTAAAATAGAGTTGGAATTTTATGCAGACTCCAAAACCAGGAACCTAGTTTATTTTAGCTTTTGTCAGACTTGTTATGCCGTTTATATTGGTAAAATGAACCGTTCTTTTAGAGAATGGATTTTAGAACACAATAGAGATATTAGAAATAGTAAAGACACAAATGCCCTAGCTCAGCATATTATGAAGGAAGGTTTAGATCATACTTTTAAATTCTTTGTACTTGAAGTGGTAGAAGAAGGTATTATGGGAAGAGATTTATGCAATAAGAAATTGCAGAACAAAAATGGATCCTTTATTTAAATGCAGATAAACTGTCTGGGATCAATTATGTCATATCTGTTAAACCTTTCCTTAAAGCTAGACCTCTTATACACTAATATTTAGTAATATATATATATATATATATATATATATATATATATATATATATATATATATATATATATATGTAAAAGCGCATAAGTCTATTTTATTGTTACTTTGTGTTTTTAACATGGAGAGGTTTTTATTGGTTGTACCTTGAATGCTTATAATTTAATTGGTTAGTTGTGTATTTAAATAAGTGGAAATGTATGAATGTAGAAGTCTGATGAAGCAATCTGGATATCGCAAAAGCACTTATTCCAGTTTTTTATGTTATTAAAGTCTGTATTTTATATACAGCTGTGTTGGCTTGGCACCTCATTATTATTTTTATTCAAACTTGTTATTTGTGTTTGGAGCTGATTCTTTATCCAGATACTTGTGTTTTTTGTATGTTTAACTTCTCTCTTTCTCTCTCACACTCACTCTTTCTCTCTCTCTCTCTCTATATATATATATATATATATATATAGATATATATCTATATAGAGATATATAGATATATATCTATATATGTTTGGTTAAAATTAGGAAGAAAGCTCACTCGAGTGAATGATGTAAGAAAAGTGAATGGTCATGTGAGCGAATATTCATCCTAATGGAGTTTCTGATGGCAGTCTTTTGAATGGGATCACAGTGCAGCGGGGTTAGTGAACTTGCCCTCACCCTGCTGTTACACAATCTTGGAGTTAGTATATACTTGTTTGCTACATATGCACCACATTTGCCCCTGTTTTATCAAAGCTCCACAGAGTTTGGCGACCAGCTACTGGTCTGCTGTATGTATCTGATCAATCCAAATTGTCTGCTGATCTCTGCAAAACCTAAGTAGAATTTTCACTGTATATTGCACTTTTAAACTGCACTTTTACCATATCACTGCTTATATGAACTATTTTCTTGAAATTGTTGCACTTTGTTTGCTGTAGCATAGACTAGATTCTGACCTGCTGAATCTAGTTCTGTTTGTATAACTTGATCACTAAACCAGGCCATCTTTTGTTGGAGATGGTTCCCCTGCACCCTAGTGGTAGTTGTATGGAGCTAGAATTCATCTGATTGAAGGTTGCCAGAACAGGGCTCAGTTTTGAACTTTTTTAATGATCCATTTGTTTAAATCTATTTGCTCTGTTTTGCTACAAAAGCACCATGTTTGCACAGGTTTGAGCTTGCTTTTGCAATGCACACTGCCGAGCACAGGTTTCACCACTGGTGGTTATAGACACAAACACTTCTGGCTGCAAATTTTCCCTTAGTACTCTGCTGGTGCTCCATTGGTGAGTTCTCACAGTTGTCCCTCACTGACAGTTGATACATTCAGTGAAGCTCCTGAGGCACCAACACAGATCTTAACCACTAGGTCTTTGTATTTTTTGTCCACATCTCCTATACTCAACTTTATCTCATCCTTCCTGTCCACTCCCTGTTTTCTGACCACGTCAGCATACATAGAATTATGGATGGACAACTTCCCACAGTTTCTCCAGCCAGCTTTGTCAACATGGGCATTCTCAGGCAATGTAACAATTGCCTCATGTACACTGACAAGCCACTTTTTCTAGTTCACATAAATTCATCATGCGAGAGATACATTTATATCAAGAACATAGAATCCAGGCTCCCTCACTCAACAGTCAGTTCATCAGATACTAAGCAGCACCTACCAAACCAACAACACATAAATGTACATATGTGGAGGTTCTTACTAGAAGCTTACCAAAACATCATATATTTCCCAAACAAAATCACAAGCACAATTCACATAATACATCCTCTGCAGAACATAGTACACATAACATATCACAAACCAGTGTCTAACCAGTTAAGCCCATAAGGCATAAAGCATAATATAAATAGAAACATCTTAGTCATAGGCAGCTCATTTGAGAGACACACAGATGTCCCTCTCACCAGGTTGGATAAGGAATAATTCAGCTATTTGTCAGATGCCAGGATCCACCACATCATACACACACATTCAGCAACAGACACTGTTATGACTCTACTCCATGTTGGTGTGAACGACTTGAAATCTACCTCATTGGACTATATGAAGACAGACTTGACTGAGCTGTCTGATTATGTTTCTCAGGCAGATATGTCCCTAGCCTTTAGCATCATTTTACTTTCACTTAGGATGATACCTCAATACAAGCAAAAAATGATTGACTTCAACAGTTGGCTTAGTTTCTGATGTCATTCAAAGGAGATCCAGTATCTGTCAGCCTGGGATGACATGGTCAACAGACTTAGATGCCTTGCCCGAGATGGTCTTCATCTGTCACCCTTGGGATTTCGGTTACTGGCTAAGACTCTTGCCACCCCCCATAGTGCCTTTTTTAGGCAATGTCACAACAATAAAATTCCTGATGTAAAAATACCTCTAAAAACAACCTCAAGGTTATGCTGCTAAATACTATGAGTCTAAACCAGAAACTGCACTCACTGGAAGCAGTCGTCACCCCAGCAGGTACTGACATTTGTGCAGTCACTGAGAGCTGGTTTACTGCTGTGGAGAGGACACTCCAACTATACCAGGTTACATTTCCTTCTACACATTCAGACTACAAACTGAAGGAGTGAGAACTAAAGGAGATGGTGTATCAATATTCATTAAAGATAAATGCACCTCTACACTGGTTATACAGCACTATTGCCTTGAATTACTTCAGGTGCAACTGACTGCAGGTAAGACCCCACTTCAGGCCATTGCCAACTATAGGACCCCCACCATGAATCAGGACATCCACTCAGCCAACTTGGATCTATTTGAGTCAATCAAGATACAACCAGACACCCTGGTTTTGGGTAACTTTAATTACCCATCCATTGACTGGGTAAATTATACGTGTTTTAACTCACTTGCCCAAAGCTTCATGGACTTCATTAATTCCAATACTCTGGACCAGGTGATTGACACACCCATAGGAGGCTCAAATATCCTGAATATTTTGCTGACCAACATGGTGACCGCTGCACCACCCCCAGTGTGTGGCCATCCCTGATGAGATCTGACCACAAATCAGTCTTGCTAGAAGTAACTATAACACAAGACCCTCCCCTAGCAACAACTAGACTAAAAGACTTCGCCAAGGCCAATTACAGCTTCTTACATGACACCTTAAATAGCTTCATAGCCCCTTCCCCACTGATGGAAAAGACACTTATGCAGAGTTATACACCAGTGCTTTATACAAGCACCTGTACAATTGTATTGACTGACTCTGACGTGCCTGATAGAATCAAAGCAAGATTTTCAAGAAAAAAAGATACCTGCCTGGTGGACAACTGCCATTAATAGGCTATACAATAGAAGAAGGAAATCACTGTCTAAGAGTAGGAATGAACAGTTTCAAAACTGGAAACACTCCCTCCTCAACTTAAACAAGCAAATAAAACTCCTAGTGAATTCCTCCGAATCTAACTATGACTCAAAATTAGCTTTCCTAACTAAGGATAACCACAAGGTGTTCTTTAGTTCATAGGTTCATAGGGAGGTACTAGGCTATTGGCCCTAGGGCCTGTATAAGCCTAGCCAAGATGGTACCCTGACTTTCGCCACCCAAGAAAATTATTTTCCTGTTCCACTGTCGAGCAGTGCCACAGAAGTGATCCCCGGGGTGAATTTCCTATTTCCCATCTAATCATCAAGATTTTTCTTGAAGAGTGCTAATGAGGAGCTTTGTTTGATATAGATAGGTAGTTTGTTCCAGAGTATGGGAATATATCCCTCCAGCATGTTCTGTTTATTGTGGTTACAAGGTTTAGGTCCCTAGAGCGTGTAGATTGGAGGGATTTGGATTTCTTTAAGTGGAGCATGTCCAACAGCTCTGGGTTTGACATAGCTTTGTATGTTAGGCAGAGATCGCCTCTGAGTAGGTGATATGCAATGGAGTAAAGCAGGAGATTTTTGAGATGGTCTGCATAGGGCATCTGTTTGAGGCCGGTAATCCTCTTTGTGAGGTATTTCTGCGGTCTTTCCAGTTGTTGTAGATGTCTTGTGAGGCACATACCAAAAGGGGCATTGTACTCTATGATGGGTCTAATGAGTGATGAGTAGAGGGGAACAATGACCTCTTTTTTCCCTGGATGAGAAACCTTTTGTGATGAGGTGTGCCATGTAGAAGGATTTCCGGACTACTGTGGCAATGTGAATATCAAAGGAGAGACTACTGTCCACCTGTGTCCCAAGGTCTCTTACCACACTTTCAGTGTTACTTTTACTACCGCCTATGTGGTAGTTCATGGGTATAGAGTTTTTACCAAAGGGGATAACAAAACACTTTTTGGCATCTGTAACCTCAAAGGTAAGGCCCGGATTTGCACTGAACTCATAGTTAATGGTACTATATTTACATAACCTGTGGATATAGCAAACCTGCTGGCTGACAGGTTCAGTGAAAACTTCCCCACCCCATATACCCCAAAGCTTACCTAACACCTGCCCTCTTCCTAGCATCTCTGAGGAACAGGTCTTAAACTCCCTCTCCAAGGCCAAAAACACAGCCTCTATGGGACCAGACAACATCCTAGGCTGTGTTCTACTTGGGTTAAAACAGGAACTAGCATCACCACTGGGCACACTTTTCAGTCATAGCCTAAGCACCTGCTTCATCCCAGCAGAATGGAAAACAGCTACTGTCATCCCTTTGCATAAAAGGGGTACATCCATGTATTCTGGAAACTACAGACCATTTAGCCTGACCAGCCTTATCTGCAAGGTGATAGAATTGACAGTGAACAATCATCATGGACCTTATTAACAAAGGTATAGGAAATCTCCAACTCTTGACGCCACTCAGTTCGGCTTTGTTAAAGGAAGATCATGCCTGATAAATAAACATGGTGGATTTCTTCAAGACAGTCAACAAAACCATAGACAAGGGCAAATTTGTATATACAGCCTATCTAGACTTAACCAAAGCCTTTGAAACAATCCCCCACTAAGCATCATTAATAAACTCACCCAGCTGGGTATCAACCTATATAATGTCAGGCTGGTTGAAACCTGGCTCACTGATAGAACTCATACAGTCAGAATATAGAATTCCACCTCCTCTAGCAGAAGCGTAACCAGTGGTGTTCCACGGAGATCAGTTCTGGGACCCCTACTGTTTGGAATTTGCTTCTCTGAAGTACAGGCTAAAACTAAAGGACTGTGGCTGACAAAGTTTGCTGATGACTGCAAACTGTGAGTGATTACTGAAACTCTTAGTGATGTCAACACCCTGCAAAAAGGTCTTACACAGACTACTGACTGGTGCCAAAGTCATGGTCTTAAACTTAATGCAAAAATGCATTATCATGATATTTGGCAAGGGTTATGTTCCTGCAAACTACCACATTAGTAGCAATACCCTAAGCACACAGTCAGTGGTGAGAGATTTGGGCACACAAGTCGACAGCTACATTAACTTCGATCACCAAGTCTCCACAGTGGTAAGAAGGGCATTTTATATTACTCATCTCATAAGTATGGGCAATCCCTCCAGAAAAAAAGAGGTTATAACCCCCCCCCCCGTACTCTTCCTCCATCAGGTCAATAATAGAGTGCAATGCTCCCTTTGTTATGTTCCTTTCCAAAGACTTCCAACAATTGGAGAGAACACTAAGGCTCCTTACAAAGAAAATTCAGGGTCTTCAAGATTTGTCTTATGCAGACAGACTGAAATCATTGTCACTTTATACTGTGTTATACAGTCTGCTCAGATGCAAACTGTGATTTGTATATAGAGCAATCTTTGACCCAGCTTTAATCGAAATGCTACACATTCGCAAATAAAATGGCACATGGGTCACTTGCTCAAAGGACCTTAACCTGGCATGT